>NC_057941.1:42946897-43056897 GCF_018555375.3 Anguilla rostrata | reverse complement strand
GCCAGGCCGGGCACATCCCCGGCTCCTCCCCCTAGTCGTCAGGAAGTCAGGGGTCGAAAACAGCGCGGAAACTCGCATCCGGTATCAAGGGCCTGTCACTCACAGTGAGTGACAGCGCGGGGGTTCGCTAATAACCCGAGCAATCATCCCGCGATTGAGGGCAATTAGACGCGCTTCCCAGCTTAAGAGGGTCCGGGCCTGCCTGAGTCAGCCTCGAACCCCCCCCCCCCGTGAGAGCGCTTCCAGGCCTTGATTAGCCCTCCGCAGCTACAGAGCCGCAGAGGAGAGGAAAAAAACAAACTTCCAGCCCGTCTGGCCAACGGACGCTATCCAATTAACCTCTGAGTGGGGTCCTGATGGACCCGGCAGGCTGTCTCTGGCAGTGCCCGGGAAGAAAAGCATCCTGTAATTAACGGTCTTCAGGTGGCCGGACGGATCGTCTCCGCTTCCAGTTCTGAAGGGCCGGCCTCTGCCCAGGATGCTAACCCGCCAAACCCACCGAACGCTGTCTAATACGGCCTCGGCCCCTCCGAGCTCCAGGTCCCCGGCACGTACAGCAAACTTACTTCACCTGAAACTTCTAAATGAAGTCGTGAAGCTGGAGGCTGAGAGCGAAGGTAATTTCCGCTCGTGGAATAAACATCATCGCTCACTGATCGCCACGGCGCTCATGAGGCCATTCTAAATCTCTCTCCTGGAGGGAACTGTGAGGAGGAGCTTTGCCTAGAAGCAAACCGACTGTTTGAACTACCCGACATTGCTATTGCTATATTGCTGTATGCGTTGCAAGGAATGATTCAGGGCCCAGACAGAGGCTTTCTTTAGCTGTGATGTGGTGCTCGCTGGCACCAAACAGCAGCGTTGTGAAGTTTCACATGCGGTGTGGCGCTTCTGTGTTGCACTGTGTGAGCTGCCAAAAATCGAAGGCTGATATTTATGTAGCTGCTGTGAGTCTGCTGCCCGCATTTGAGGGCTGTGATGGGCAGAAGCCTTTTGCGTTCTGCTGTGTGCCTTAAGAATTTTCTGGAAGCAGTGTTAATTCTGCTCCATTATTTCTGGGGAGCAAACCAACCTGGAATATCCTTGAGATTGCCGTTTGATTAATGCGTGATGCCAGCAGGGGGCGCTGCACCGAACTGCTCACGAGTCAATTGAACAGTCGAGCACATTTCATTTGTGAATTTTGCTTAAAGTGTAGTTGCTGAGGGGTATGCAAATGGCACTGGACCTAATACCTAAGGGCCCACTTTTTTCCGGAAATAATAGGGAAAAAGCCATTGAAAGAGAAAAGCCTAATGAGACATAATCCGTGGCGGTCCTGGCTTTTCTCTGGGTGCTCGTGGCTAATGTTCTCTGACTCATCTGATGAAGCGCTAACCGCACGCTAACAGATATCTCTGTGCAATGCGCTGCACCGGAGAGCCCATCTGCGCATTAGCCTGCAGGCCAGCGTGCGCCTCAGCCCCGGTTTATTCTGGAGCCCTGGTAATTACACACAGGATGTAATTAGCGACAGAACGCTGTGTAGCGGCGGAAAGGCCCTTGACGGCGATCTCCGATGGAAGCGCACGCCGTCAGTTTCGTTTCGGAAGCCGCTTGCGCCTCTTTCAGCTCTGCGGGGCGAGTGGGCCCGGCCCGCCAACCAATCGCGGGACGGTCCCACGGGGGGGGGGGGGTCAGGGGTCGCTGCTCGGGGCCATCCATTATCCTCGGCGTCCCGCCCACCAGGGAACTCCGATCGCGGGACGAGGGGGCGTATCGATCGGGCGCGCAATTTATTCTAATGGCATGCATTAAAAAAGCACGTCTGCAAGCAAATGAGCGCATTAGTACCTGCCTGCTCACAGGTCCTGTCCGCGTCGGATTAGCAGGGCTTCCGCACAGAAAGGGGTCCAGGACCCGACTGTGCACGTGTAGCACGTGTAGCACGTGTAGAGGGTGTAGAGGGTGTACATCAGCTAGTTCGCTAGTAAGCACATTGAGGTACATTCAGCTGAAGCCTTCTAGCAGGTTTTAGCTGACTGGTAACGCGAGTCTTTGAGCAAGCGAGAGGGGCATGGGTTCAAATCTCACCTCACTGAGTTCTTCTCACTCGCTACACGTCTGTCCCAAAATGAGTACAGAACCGGCAGCCCCCCCCTGCCCTGCACAGAACACAGCAACAGCAATGCATGCTTCTGCCAGCAGATTGCTTTCCTTTTGATTAGGAACTGTTTGTTCGTGTGATTAGAGCTAACGGCACTTAAAATGTCCTCCCCATTAAAGTACATGGCAGTGTCGGCTGAGCTGAGGAGATCCTTCCCCACATCCTCAGGCTGGCAGTCGTTTAAGGGAGAGAGATGCCTGTTGTTTGATCTGCCTGCAGCACCGAATTTATTGAAGGCGGCTGTGCCATACTGAGTGAGACAGGACGGGCAACCGGGTATCGGTGAGGGCCACGCCTGAATTTAAGAGCCGTGTCACCAACTCGCTGCGTTCCCCCTGCGGGTCTCTGGAGTGGCTGCCTGTGGGAGGGCGAGTGGGCGGCTCTCGCTCTCCGCTGCCCCCTAGGGGCCGAGTGTATTCCTGCATCCCCTGTATGTGTGTGTCACCGACTGGCTGTGTTCCATTACATTACATTACATTACAGGCATTTAGCAGACGCTCTTATCCAGAGCGACTTACACAACTTTTGCATAGCATTTTACATTGTATCCATTTATACAGCTGGATATATACTGAAGCAATTTCGGTTAAGTACCTTGCTCAAGGGTACAACGGCAGTGTCCTACCCGGGAATCGAACCTGCGACCTTTCGGTTACAAGCCCAGTTCCTTACCCACTGTGCTACACTCCGTTCCCCCCCCAGACCTGTACTGCACCCTGGAGGTGGACTCCTTCGGCTACTTCGTGAGCAAGGCCAAGACGCGGGTGTTCAGGGACACCACCGAGCCGCAGTGGAACGAGGTGAGTCCCCGCGCCGTCCGATTCACCGATCCGGCACCCCGCCCCACGTCATCCCTCCATTCAGCACCCCGCCCCGCCCCGCGTCATCCCTCACCCTGGCTTTCTGTAGCTGTAGCTAGAGTATCATTCACTTTGATAGGTGTTGATTGCTTATGAGAAGTATGTAGGCCTACAGCCATTCAATTTTTCATATTTAACTCACAAACCACCTCAACTGTTCATAATGGTGGGTTCTGAACCACAATTTGGCAACCCCAGCTCTGCTGAGTACAGTTATAGGGCACTTACTCTCTTGTTATTTGAGTCTGAGACGCGCGTTTTCCAAGCACGTCATTAGTGGCTGAATGCACTTCCTGTCCGTCTTGCAGGAGTTCGAGATCGAGCTGGAGGGCTCGCAGTGCCTGCGCATCCTCTGCTACGAGAAGTGCTACGACAAGTCCAAGATGAACAAGGACGACAACGAGATCGTGGACAAGATCATGGGCAAGGGCCAGGTGCAGGTAAGGAGGGGCGCTCTTTTAATTTTGAGCCTCGCGGGCCACCGTAGTTCCCGGGGGGGGGCGGGGAGCCTCGGGCACGCCGTTGCCCAGCTTCCGTCGAAGCGTCCGCGCGAGGCGCTTCGTCCTCTAGAGGGGTGAATCACCCGCACTGTCGTCTGGTCTCCTTGCGCAGCAGACGGGGGTTTGTCACGCTCCGCTTTGTCAGACGGCTTTACGCTGAGGAAGGTTTTTGTTTTCTCTCCCTTCGTGGGAAGGGACGCAACGGAAAGTCGCCCACACTCACGTCGCCGGCGTGGTCGGACGCTCTGCGGCCGGGTTCTTCACACATTCCAGACGCTTTATCCGCAGTAATCCCCCCCCTCTTCTCTCCGCTGTTCTGGTGATTTGCAAAAAAGAAAAAGCTTGAATGAAAGGGGAAAAAGTCCCTGATGCGTTTGGCTTGAGTGTTTATTTTCCTGTGTTTAGTGAAAAGGCGATTTGTTTCGTTTTCTGGTTCGTTGTTTCGGCTCTCATGCGGAAGGGGCTGGATGTGGAGTTTGGTGGCTTGTGGAACTCAGCTGAGATCTGGCTGCTCAGAAGCAGGCCTTTAAGATTTAAGTTTTGCTGTGGAGCGGTCAAAGTCCTGTCCTCTGCAGTAAACGCTCACAACCTGCTGTCCTAGTGGGATAGAGCCACACCCTTGTGCCTTTTCATCCAGCGAATCCCAGTTATCCCAGTTAAGAACACAACTGCGCCATACCTGACGCTTTCCGTTTGTGGTTTAGAGTTAGTTTGGAGGAATATGAAGTTGATTTCTTCTACTGTGCGATTTCCGTAGACCTGTTTTAGTTTTCTTGCGAAGCAAACTTTTCGCCCCTTCTTTGTCAGAAGTGCGCCTTTCTCTGGAGTTCAGTTTCAGTGGTGTAAGCCTGTGTGTTTTATTCCAGCACACCCACACAGGCACAGGCCCCAGCAACTGAGAGGAAACACTGTGTACTTAACCAAACAGAACAGAGAGAGCAGGAGAGAGCTTTGGGACATAGAGATATAGATGAAGAGAGAGAGAGAGAGATAGAGATGGCAAGAGAGAGGCAGAGATGCAGAGAGATATAGATGCAGAGAGACAGAGATGGAGAGAGAGAGACACACAGAGAGAGATAGATAAGGATTATTTTAATATTATTATTTTACATATTATATATGTATGCTTTGGCAATAAGTACGTTTGTATTTCATGCCAATAAAGCAACTTAAATTGAAATTGATAAGGAGAGAGACAGGCACAGAGAGA
The DNA here is from genome assembly GCF_018555375.3 of Anguilla rostrata. NCBI lineage: Eukaryota > Metazoa > Chordata > Actinopteri > Anguilliformes > Anguillidae > Anguilla > Anguilla rostrata. The sequence continues at coordinate 43,052,181 of NC_057941.1, read as the reverse complement.
TTAGATGAAGAGAGAGACAGACACCGTGAGATATAGATGGTGAGAAAGAGAGAGATAGAGATGGAGAGAGACTGATAGTGAGACAGAGATGGAGACAGAGAAGCAGAGAGAGATAGAGTTGGAGACAGAGACAGGTAGAGATTGAAAGACAGACAGAGATGCAGAGAGAGACAGAGATGTAGGGAGGTGTCAGGGGAGGCTGCAGAGTTTCTGCTCTCATTATAAGTCTGACTCCAGTGAAAGGTAGGGTGGCTGGTAAACAGTGGTGGTGGGAGTGACAGTGATGTGTGCTTAAAGGGGCCAGGGCCTCAGCGTAGGTTCGATCGCAGCCTCCCTGCTGGCCGGTGAGAGGGACTGACGGACAGATAGACGGACAGACAGACAGCACACCGGGAGCTGCGTCAGTCCACCTTCTGCCATTAAACCTGAGACGAGCCATGCGAAGCGTTGCATGCTGGGTATTATCTTCTCCCAATAGTGGGCCATTAGCACGCATTAGACCAGCTCCCGGTTCCTCCCCCGTAACTCTTTAAGGGGAGAGCGGTTACTTTTTTCGGTTAGCGCGGCGGCTGCTGAGAGCGTGAGGGAAGTGCTTGGGGAAATGACATCACCCGCTGGACTTTGCCTCGCGCTGAACGGCAGCTGGGTTTTAAATTCCGAGCTTTCATCCCACGGTGAGTCACTAAGGCCTCTTTGAGCTGCTGGACCGAAACTCCAGCAGTAGTGGACTCCCTCCCTCCCTTTGGCAGTACTATAACGGTATGTTTGTTTTGAAAGGTTCAGTTGCTGCTTTGAATGGACGAGGCATCGAGTGACATCATTGCTGGCAGGTTCTGACCTGCAGGGGTCACTGTGCCCAGCATTGGGAGCTGCACTGTTGCATTGTGGGACCTTTGAACATTTGAATCTGTAACGCATTGATAATTGAAAGTGCTGGGTTCTATTGCGTCATTCTCTTCTGTGTTTTGTGATCCTATTACCCTCATTCCTGCAATCAGTTTCCAGGGCAACTGGTAGGAATGTAAGCAACAGCACTCTGCAAGGGAGCCAGGCTGGCCGCGAGTCATTTCTATGGTGAATTTGCTTTGGAGACTCAGCTGAACCATACAGTGGCAGTTTCTTCAGCAGAACGTAGTCTGTTTCGGCTTCAGTTAGCTTAAGTTAGTGAGTCTTTCCATTAGCGTGTAACTTATTCCAGCATTGCCCTCATTAGCTTGTAGCATATTCAAGCATAGCCCTCGTTAGTGTGTAGCTTATTCCAGCATAGCCCTCATTAGCGTGTAGCGTATTCCAGCATAGCGCTCATTAGCATGTAGCTTATTCCAGCTAGCCTCATTAGCGTGTAGCGTATTCCAGCCTAGCCCTCATTAGCATGTAGCCTGTTCCAGCACAGCCCTTCTTAACTATCTTATTCCAGCATAGCCCTCGTTAGTGTGTACCGTAGTCCAGCATAGCCCTCATTAGCGTGTAGCGTATTCCAGCCTAGCCCACGTTACGATGTAGTTAAGGGGTGCAGCCTCACAGCTGTCAGAGTGGAGCTGACAGGCGTGCGTGCTGGCGAGGAGGCGGGGTGGGCGAGGGTGGCGGAGGGGAGGTTACATAACAGCGGCAGAGTGGCACAGCGGGACCTGCAGTGGCTGCGTGTGGGAGGGCGAGTGGGCGGCTCACGCTCTCCGCTGCCCCCTAGGGGCCGGGTTTATGCCTGCACCCCCGTATAAACATCACAGGGAGCGTGATGGATCCCGAGAAGTTTTATCGGAAAACCGTCCTCTCCACCAAAAATCTATTTTTTTCTGCAGATGCAGAAAAAAAGGGAATAAAAAGGAAATGTACGGCCGCATGGCTCTCGCTGGCAGGTTTAAAAAGCGGAACGGAGAACAGAATTGGATGTTCAGCCCAGAGTTCCGAGTCGTTTGGAAAGGGGTTTTGCGGCAGTGGAGCGTACGTTTTGGGCTGCGGTGAGACGCATTCTGGTGACTCACCGGGCCCCTGGGTGCCTCGAGCCGGGTCAGCTCCACGTGACTTTTCTGGCCGCTCTTCGGAAAAGAAGGGGGGGCGGGGGCGTGGGGGGGGGTGCGCGTCTCTGCACTCAGACTTTTCCTTGGAGCTCCGCTGTTTTCCTAAGCCCACGAGCTCCTTGGAAGCGGCTCAGTGTTGTTCCTCGCTCCCCTGGGACTCTCTGAGTTATTTAAGCGGTCTCAAGTTCCAAAATATTTTTAAAAAGTACCTTAAATGGTAATACTGTGCCAGACCCTTTTTTTTTTTTTTTTTTTTACAGTGCTTGTCACCTCAATTAGTGTCATTATTATTTTTACATTTTCCGATGTGAAAGGGCAGATTAGCAGTGTGGTCAGAAGAGCCTGCGAACAGGAGCGTGAGCAGAGGAGACTGAGCAGACGGGGGAGACGCCGGCCTCTGGTGACGGATGGCTCACGGAGCGCCTGCTCAGCGCGCTGCAGCGGAACCGGCCGAGCCGATAGTGATTTAGAGAGGAAGCGGCGCGATTCTGGACAGGAACACGGAGACGTTCTGATGCTGAAGTGAGATAGATCGGGGAAAGCGCGTGTGTACGTTTGTTTTGTGTGTGTGTGTGTGTGTGTGTGTGTGTGTGTGAGCACGAGTGTGTGTGTGTGCGTGCGAGCACGAGTATGTGTGTGTGCGAGCACGAGTGTGTGTGCGTGTTTTTTGTGTGTGTGTGTGTGCGCGTGCACGTGCGGGTTGTGTTTGTGTGAATGCTTATCAGACCCTATGCTCAGTTCATTTAAAACCTGGAACCTGTAGGTTTGTTCCATTTCCAAAGCCCTGTTCCAGAGGCTGGAGAGTTCCCAGGGCGCAGAGGGGGGGTACCCCCACATCCAGAAGCGAGGAAAGCGGCCCTTCAGTGTGTGCACACGGAGGGGCCAACCTGTGTGTGATTCACTCCCCGGCCCCGTCTGACAGGGGGGAGAGAGAGACATGTCAAAGGGTGTCTGACAAGCCGTGCTTCTGTTCCCACATCGATTTCCTGCCTGATTAAGTCAGGGGCTGTTTCTAAGGCCGCGTGCACCGGGGGCTTTTATTATGGACACTTTAACCGCTGTTAACCTCTGACCCCTGCCAGGTCAAACCAATAATCGCCCAGTTAACAAGCACAGTTTCTTGTTTTTCCTTTTTCCCCCTACCTCCACCCCACCCCTTTTGTCTTCCTTCCCCTTTCCCTCTTCGCCGAGGAAACAAAATGGACGGAGAGTTCCGGCCTTTCCCTTTGGTTACGCAACGCCCCGGTGACACGGGGGCGCTCTTACTGCGCGCACAGGAAGCGCTTGAAGTGGCGAGCGAGCGCCAGGTCAGCCTTTCATGTGCATCCTCTGGGAACGCCAGCTCTGCCTTTTTTTTATGTCTTTCTTTCTGAAGTGCTTATCATGACGAAAGCATGGAGCTCTGTTCAGGCTTCATCGCCCTTTCCTGTTGCCAGTTGTGCCAGAACATTCTCTGGGTGGGGGGGGGGGGGGGGGTGCTGGCGATTTTGTTTTTGGGGATTGTTTAAATTGTTGTTCGGCTGCCATGTCTCTTGCACAACGTTTAGCTCCAGCTAAGCTGTCGGGTTTGGTTTTTTCATTGAGGGCTAACACACTGGGCACTGGGTAGCTTTTTTCATAGCTGTGGAAGATGTGAGGTCATCAGGATTTTTCAGGGGGTGTTTTCTGGTGAGATTAGGATCCAGCTGTGGATGGAAAAATCAGGACCCCGCTTCTGTTTTCTCACACACACACACACACACACACAGTCTGGCGGCTGTTCAGGGGTCCGAGGAGGTGGGGCGGCTCTGATTGGCTGATACAGCCTCTGATTGGCTGAAACCGTATGAGAGTTCGCCTGGTTTCCCCGGGTGATGGCGAGCGTGGGTGACCAGGTCCTGGCTCCTGGCTTCAGCGTATTACTACATACATCGGCATGCAGCGTTTATCCGTGCTACCACTTACAGCTTACATGTCCTTCAGCGGATTATACACATCAGGTTAAGACTGCTCAGGGTCGCTGTCATACCGTTGAACCTGGACCTTCGTTAACGAGTTCCTACCGGCCAACCACTGTAGAGACAGCACAGAGTCCGCGGGGAGCTCATAAACTCCACAGTCCGTGGTCTCCTCTCGTACTGATAGAAGAGCTCTGGGCCCCAGAGTGCTACACCGGATCTGTGGGAGATTAATCTTTCACAGCCGCGAACTGCGGGAAGGCCCCAAGGCTTCCGAAAAATACGCCGCTCTCCCTGACACACAGATCTGTCAAAAAGCAGCGTGACAGTTCTACAAAATCGGCCCGTTTCATTGTGAAGTTAGTGATGCTGCGGCTTTCCCCCGGACCATAGATCATGGCTGATGTGCCAGATGAGTGATGAGAGTGAGATGGGAGCCGTTTCTCCGGTCGCATCGTGAGCATGGGAGTCTGCTGTACATGGGCAGCCTGATAATTTGGTCTTGCGCCCCCCTTGTCCACACGGGGAACCACTGGGGGTTGTATCGCTCCCCCACTGACGATTGCTGTATGGCACTTGATGAATTTCCGAAAAGACTAATAGATATCTATCTATCACTACAGGCCCTGTCCCGGGACCTTTCCGCGCGCAGAGAGGCGCAGTCGCACCACCCCCCGCAAACGAGGCCTCCCCCCCCCGCCCCCACTGTGTTTGGCTCCATCACGCAACAGCGACCTGCAACCGAAACCCGGCGTGTCGTTTTCCAAAGTAAAATTCGGGGAGAGGGGGAGAGCAGACCTCAGCAGGAGAGTCAGCGGAACGAACCGCCGTGTTCCCGGCGCGGTTACACCGCGGTGCTCTTCCACGCCGCCTGGCAAGGACCTAATCACCTGCGGGAGCCCACGCGTCCCCGGACACGGAGAACGCTCCGGAAAAACTGGGGAGGCGGGGCGCCTGTTTATTCCGAAGCGGGCTGTGAAATGGCGGCGGCGGCCCGCGCGCTGTAATTATCCGCTGGGTCCCCGCGTGGACCCCCTTGTGGGGTTGGGGCCCCCTGCGTGTGTTGGGACCCCCCCTAGCGTGTTGGGACCGGTCGCTTTGGCAGCTCTGACGCTTTTGTCGTGAACCTGGCGAGCGTTGGGGGACGTGTTTAAGAAATCGTGCACCCCGTGTTGCAAGTGGAGACCGGTGAGCCTGCAAGGGGGGAGTGTGGGGGTGTGTGGGGGGAGGGGAACTGAACGTAATGAGGTTAATAGGCTCCCGGTCATCTATCACGGCCCAGCTTCCCATCACCCCCTACTGTAATCTGTCATGTGACCTCGCACACCTCCCCAGGGCCCGTGCAAACAAAGCGCTGCTTTTCAGCAGACACAGATTAAGGGGAGGGGGAGTGTGGGGTCCCCCTCCCCGCCCCTGCTCTGAGACACCAGGAGCCAGGCAGATTAATGGGGCGGGTTTGCACCGTGTAAACGACGGCGATTATTCTCCCCGCGATGGCGTCCCGCGACGCGCGGGCGCTCGGCGGCGGACTGCTGCGCGGGCTAGCGTGCTTTTTAGCGTGCCGTCGCCGTGTTCCGAGGGGGAGGCTAGCGGCGCGGGCCTGCTGTGCGTGCGCTCCGCCCGCGCGGTCGCTAACGGCTACGCTAACCCGCCACAGCCCGTAATCACTGCAGCAGTGAGAGATCCGCCAGTCACAGGAGCCGTTCCTCACCTCTGGCTCCTCGGGCAGATTCGGTTCTGACAGAGAACGCCGTGCTAGCTGTGTCCTTGCAGCCCCTGGACAGTTTTTCGTGTATTTTCTGCATTTTATGTGTGAAACCCCTTTAGCGGGGAGAGAAAACCGTGGATAGATGTGGGATGTGGCGGATCTGTTCTGTTCTGCTTTTCGGAGAGAGATGCTAAGTGGTGGTTTTCACGGTCCGATGGGGTCTGTTAAATTTTAAAATAAAGGAAGACGGTGCGAACCTCTGCTCCGTTCTGTGTTTACGCCTTCTCTTTGTTCCTGTCCTCTTTGTCTAAGGACGTTTATAGAGGGTTCCGGATGTTCTGGCAGAATAATCGAGCGTCGGCCGCCTCGCTCTCCGGCTAATGGACGAATAACGTACGACGGGGATTATTACTGAAGCTTTCTCAAGAGCAAAGAAACTGGGCAGCTCAGGAATAGAGAAAAGTGCCTATGTGATACCTCACAGCTGTTCATTCACAACGGTTACGGAAACGCCAGAATGACAAAGCGTCTATGGTACGGCTTTTACGGTGGGCGTCACACTTGCTCAGAACTACTTTTCAACAGTTCTGGGAAACCATAGAGTTTACGGTGAAGACGTACTGACATATTATGTAAGACTGCCAGGTTAGGGTGTAATAGGCTCGTATAATGATTACATAATCAGGCAGGGGGGGGGTGTGAGTGATCTGCAGCAGATGTAATAAATCCCCCATTAACGCCCGGCGTGGCCCTTAAAAGCTCTCCGCAGACGGCGGCCCGCGATGTTCGCTCGTCTTTACCGAGGGACGGAATGAATCCATCCAGACGGAGGCGTGTTCTCATCCCCCCGGGAGGAGACATTAAAAAACACTTACGCTTCACCTGAACAAGCCCCAGAACTGGATTACGAGAACCAATAGCAATGGTGTTTTTGGTTTGAGGCATATAGCGAAATTGGGTTTGCTTTGACGAATCGTGTGTTGTGTGAGTGAATATGCTTTTCGGAGTATTTCCATTTTGCGCACATTTCTAAAGCCGGTAGGCAGGGGAATGCCCATTCTGAGCAGCTCCCAGCCGTTCTGCGTTAGCCTGGGCCACTGGAGGAGCACAGCCTGGATGCTGTCAAACGGAAGAGGAGAGGACAAAGGAGCAGACATGGCAGAACAAGGGACGTCACGTAAAGATCTGCCCAGTCCAGCTATTGGCTGTGTCCCAGCCGATGGGTGGAGTTTGGGGGTTGGCTCCTCCCCCACCACCCTATTATCCTGCACCGTGATTTGCTCGATCATTAATGGAACCCACACAGTAAAATGTCCAGTGTTAATTCAACGCTTAATAGATAACATTTGGTCCCACATTCCAGAGCGGGACCAAGATGTTATCCGTCAAGAGTTGAATTATCACCGTTGGGGTTTAATTAACGCTGGACGCTATCACTGTGCAGGTCTGTGCCATATTGGCGGGTGTGTGGCGTGTCGTAGGAAGGAAGCGCACGCGAATGTTCAGTGTGAAGCGCTCGTTGCCTCTGGACCAGCCGCGCTAGGCACACACACACACACACACACACCATCTGGGCCACGTCTGTGGGTCTCATCACGCCATTCATCAACACTGTTGTTCAGTTTCATTTCCAGACAAAAAAAAAAAAAAAAAAGAGAACACTGAGCATCGGAGGACAAAAAACCTTTATCCAGATGTGGGATTCGGCAAAAGCGTATATGTCTGCGATTCGGAAGTTTTATTCTACACAGGAGCCACTGCAAGAGCCCGGCCGACCCTCTCTTTTACATTCGTACAGTTTACGGATCGCTGATGATAAAACGCCTGGGGGAAAATGAGCCCTTTAAATCCTGTTTGTGAGTGCTAATCTTTCTGACGTACCTAGCTGCAAATTTCATTTCGTACACGGTTCTGCTTATAGGTGTCGGCAGGGCCGCTCGTCTGTAACGATTTACACGCAGGGTTTGTGACCTGGAAATCCCTTTTCCGCAGAGGCCGGCCCCCACACAGAGGCCTTAAGTCGAGTTTACCTACGCCCCCACCGAGGCGTGCGACGTGAGGTTCAAAACAGCAGCCGGTCACGCGGGAGCCATTTTGGGGGCCCCCGTAAGCGTGTGCAGGAACACGTTGGGCTTCTTCAGAGCACGCACGGAAAGGCTGTGTCCAGCGAAGGCTAGCATGCTGCTAGCAGTGGCGCTAATCAGGAAGCGCTCGGTTAAAGGGACCCATGCTAACCGCCTCGCTCAGGCGTAGGTCATACCTGCGTTCTCCACCGGCGGTACGGCGGGGGCAGGGGCTTCAGGAGGTGCCGAAAATTAGGTACGGGGGACAGTAAAGATGCCCGCTTCTGCTCCACCCCTCTAAAATAAAATGGTGGACTCCTGCCAGGGCTACAGCCAGTGGGAGAAAGCAGTGCTCCGCTCAGGCCGCTGCTATTAGCCGGCCCGCAAGAATATCAGATCTTAGATTAAAGAGAAGTCCAGACGTTTTTCTCTTTCATCCTTGTGGTTTTCTGTTCCCTTCGTCCCCATAGGCCCCGTAGAAGTTCCCTCTGTGCTGTTTTTGGCAGCGAGCGCCTCCCATGTTTTTTTCGTAATGGGCGCAGGAACACTCGTGCCCCCCGCCCCCACCCCCCCCGTTAGGGACCTCTGATAAATATCCACTCGGTCGACGTCAACACGAGGCTGTCGCTCGTCCCGATGCATAAACCAGCGGTTTCAAAGCTCCCCGTGAGAAAATGTTCCATCACTATCTGTTGTTCTCGGGGTTTCATTTCGCTTAATGTTTTCTTCAACTTTTTTTTCCCAAGATAAGTCAATTACAGCTGTGCTGTGCTGTACCAGAGGCAGACTTCAATGGTGCTTTCATCTGGGATGGACACGCTGAAAGGATGAAGATATTTAAATGTTTTTTTGTGATACCATGTCCTTGGAAGTAATTCAGAAATGAATATCTTAAGCAAACTTCTCAGAGCCAGATTTTAATCAAGTAAATGTTTTTTTTTTTTTCCCCACAGTTGTGAAATGTTGTCAGTCAGTGTTGTTCTTCACACCCCTCCCCTCCCCAAAATGGTTCTTTTGTTCTTAAGTTCACGTGGCAGGAAGTGCATTTTGTTTAGTTTTTTTTCTCACGGTGTCTTTCACAAACACCAGAGGCACGACTCACGGTTCAGTTGCGTCAGAAAACACAAAAGCTCACCTGTCCCTCTCCTCTCTCCTGTGTCAAGTCAGAGAGGGAGAAGGTGATTGGTCGGGAAGTTGGTTGCCCCCCTCGTGCCCCAAAAGCGAACGGCACACGCGCGGATTCATTGGAGCCCAATCGAGACGTGGCCCACTACCCCACTTCACCTCTCATGTGGTGGACCGGGAGCCATTTTGATTTTAGAAACTACGGCCCTCAGAAATAAAGTTATTAAAGTTAGCAAGTGGCTGATTGTGCAAGCCGACCACGCTAACATACTGCAGCCAGAGGGTTGTGGGTCCTTCTCAGTTTTGGCACTGAATTATTAATACCCTGGCGAAGAGCAACACCCCAGGAATTAGTCCAAAAGAACGTTTATTGGGTCATTTACAAAAAAATGTGGCTGGCTGGGTTTTGCTCTGGTTTCGAAAATCAAGGCACAGCTGGCAGCGGTCGCTGCGGTTACAAGGTTTTAACGTCTTCATCAGGGTGTAGATTTATGTCACAAAAAAGCCAGTTTTTTTGACTGATTCAGACACTGATGCAATAGTATTGCCACACCTCGACTGGTTCCCTTCCTGTGCAGTGCCCAGAAGCCCTGGAGCATGCATGCTTCCCTACATACTGTCTGACTGCAGCAGGCTTACTTGGGAGGGCTAGTGGTGTTCTGTCTGCGGAAGCCCAGCTGTTTCATTAATACTCTGATCTGACCCCATTAATACTCTCATCTGACCCATTAATACTCTGATCTGACCCCATTAATACTTTGATCTGACCCATTAATACTCTCATCTGACCCATTAATACTCTCATCTGTACCCATTAATACTCTGATCTGACACCATTAATACTCTTATCTGACACCGTTAATTCTCTGATCTGACACCATTAATACTCTGACCTGACTCCATTAATACTCTTCTCTGAACCCATTAATACTCTGATTTGACCCCCGTTTGTACTCAGGTACAAAGGTTTGTATAATATATTCTGTATGTATTATCCAACTGCACGTGTGAGCCCTGTGATTGTAGGAACAGTTACAAAGAGTATTGACTAAGAGAACATTCACAAACAATATTGATAGGATTGGTCATTGTTTGAGACTTACCATTGTGATGTGTTTCAAGGCTGGCTAGCTGAACCTGCACTAGTGCTTTAGTAGTATTCCATGTACACTGTGCATGCGTGGGTCTGCAAGTGTTCTTAGCCTGGTCTGTCACCGTTGCCTATGTAATGCGGGCGGGTACACTTATGGTCTGTTGTACGTTTCTCTGCTTAAGAGCGTCTGTTATGCCATGTAGTGTCACTCACCACCCTGTAGAATGGCATTAATGCAGCGACTCAGTTGAGCAGATTTAACTTTGAACCGTATTGAGTTTTAACAAAACATTCTTCGCCCCGAACGTCCGTCCGATGAATCGAGAGCGCGTCTCGAGTGGCGAAACGATGCGGCGAGGCTCGTTTTGCTCTTCCGTGTTTGTTCCTTTGAGCGGCAACGCGTCGGCGTGGAAACGGCAGCCGCTTCGCATTCAGGTCGAGCTCCGAAGCTCCGGAGCCTTTGTTTTGAAACTCTCGCGCCGTGAACGTTTCGTCAAAACGCCCGAAAAAAAGAAAAAGAAAGAGAGAGACAATGAGAAGCGTGGGCTCTGGAAATGTCAGCGGAACCTTTCGGGCTCACCTCTCAGAGGCTGCTCGCTTGTCGAAGCCCGGCTCTGTTCTCTTCAAACGCACCCGCTTCATTCAGTTCAGCCCCCCCCCCCACTGCGGATAAACACGAGCGTGGCGGAACGTGAAAGGCGAATTACTGTTTTTATCGGGGGAAGAGGCTGATTGGTCGCATCCTCGGCGTCGACGCCGCGAGACGCCGCCATCTTGTCTGCCCTTTCGTGTCAGGCTTCATAAACGACGGACGCGTGTCCACCTGTCCCCAGGGGTGGAGGACACGCGTATAATACACAGGACTGGCACAAATTATGGAAACATTGCTATTTTATAAACAGAGTTTGATGACTAATGCAATGTATCACACCATAAAGAAATTTTAGCAAAACGTTATAATTTAATGAATGTAATATCGACATAAAAGAAAAAATGAAAAAATAATTAGCATTTGTGTTAAGTCATAATCATTACACCTTCCTGTATGTATTAGTTCATACCTACATAATTGAGCTGTCTAATGAATCGTACTGTTAGACATTTTATAATCAGCTTGAACATGTATTTCTTTGTCCAGTAGTTTTATCCATAAAATGATAATATTCATGCATACTTCCTTTTTTTTGGCTTTGTATACTTTATTTGAAATTGCTGATGGTTGCATAATGTCATTACCACTCGTGGTCAAGAAGATCACTGTTTAGAATACATATGCTCAGGGAAAGAACAACAGAAAAAAGGGCACAGATTTTTTAAGAGAAAGTTTTAAGAGTACTGAACTTGTGCCAGTACTGTCCGTTTCTTAACTCTGCTGACATCACACATACCCCATGTGCCGTCAGCAGACAGACACGTCACCGCCCTGGTAGTGCATGCCACATCATTCTCTGTGACTAAGGCCAGCGTGCAGACCAATACGGAAATGGTACGCACTCCCGCGGCATCCTGGGATACGTCATCCGGGCCGTGTCTGCGCAGTTCGGAGGCCTTGGGTCGAGGTTGCCGCCCCCGCTCTGAATGCCAGCCCGAGGGATTCTGGGAAGGCGTGACTGTGCTACCCTTTCCAGATCCATGCAGATGTGTTCTCACTGCGTACCCCCCCCCCCCCACACTGCGCTAAAAACTGAGTCAGAGCACCCGGTGCTGACCGAATACTGCAGCGACCCGAGTCACATGACAGAGGCCTGTGCCACGAGCACATTCACTTCCTCTTAGTCACCATCCCATTACGTGGGTTACTATGCTACGTATTTCCATCACACACGGAGTTACGCTTTTATTGTTATTTTATTTTCAACGTTACATAGAGACTCACCACTGCTGCGGCTTAATGTTTGTGCCTGTCTGTCACCTGACCTCTTGCTCATAGAATTTTCCGGAGCTGCACAGAAGATTAATTCAGAGAGCACGCTCTGTAAATATATCCAGTAAACCAGGCAAATATACTGTAACGTATGCTCCGATTGGGCGTTGGGGCTGTTTAACGTGGGCTGTAATTGGGTGGTTCTTGTACGTATAAGCGCGCACAGGCTGCACAGCATGAACAGAGGGTGGGAAAATAAACTACCGGGGTGCAGCAGATTTAAAGCAGGAAGTCAGGAGATACAAATAACTACCGTTCCTCAGGGGGGCGGGGGGGATGGAAGGATGACCTCTGAACCCCGTTCCAAACACAGCCTACCTTTCCTAATTAAAGCAAGCGCCGTGCGTGTGTCGGTGCCCCTCGACAGGGACGAGTCACGCTCACACAGGAACCGAGAGTGTGGGTTCAGACTGAGAGCGAGAATGGGTCAGGTCCCTGGTAAAACAGCGAGGCTCCACTGCAGTGTTGCTAGGCAGATAAACCGGGCGAGCCGGCAGCAGGCAGCCTCCGCTCTGCTCTCCTGCGCTCCCCACTTTCCTTCTGTCCTCCAGCCCTTTAAAAATCACATTACGTTTCCAAAATTAGATTACGTCCGCATATTTGCAGATGCATCCAATAAGACATACGGTGTTTTTGCCATTTAAAATTGCAGGTTTTTTGCTCTGTGCTTTAAGGAGCTTGGCTTTCTCTGGTTTAAATGTACCGAACCAAATTCAAGGCTCTATACATCACACTGCTCTTAGTGTACATCCAGCTAGTCATTTGGGCCCCCCCCCCCATTTGGTCATTTTATTAATATTTCACTTGGAATTCTTTGGTAAAGCTCACTTCCGCAGTTGTTGCCTTTTCGGAATAACCCGGAGTGCTTTCAGGTGCTTACGGGTCATTTACCAGATTTGTCAAAGGGCAGTTTGTTTTTGATGAATGTGGGACTGATTCCAGTTATCCTTAATTTAACCGGGCGGGTCCCTCTGAGATTAAAAAAGTCCGTTTTTTCTAGTGAGACCCGGATTTATTTTTCGAGAAAACCAGAGAAGCTTATTTCATGAACAGCATACATACAGTGACATACTTATGTAGAGAGCACGTACCATAGAGGTTCTCTTTATTTTCAGCAGCTCAATGGCAGAAGTGAAAGAGCGGTCTAATGAGTTTTATTATTGTTATTATTTTTGTGCCCCGGCTAAAGTGTAGCCCTGAACCCGCGGCGTTGGGCCCGGTCCGCGTTTCTCACGTCATCAGAATCCCTGTGCGTCGGTCTGGTGGCTGTGAAATTCAGTACTCTGCTAATAATGTCTGCGTAATCTCATATCCCCTCAGATTGTAATGGATGTCAGAACTGAGTGAATGGCTGTACTGAGCCTTTGCTGGCTCTGTGCTGTACATTGTGAGAACACTCAGGGACTGAAGAGGAGATGGTTATGTAATATGATAAAGCCAGAGAGGACGTCGGGGGCTGCATTTGAGGCTTATCTGCAGCACGTAAACCGTAGTGTCTCCTGCCTGCATTAGCCCGTGTAAACCAAAGCGCCTTTTTTGGGAAACGCTTTTGGGAAATGTGGCGCGGACCTCAAAAGCGCGAAGGCGGATCGTCAGATAGCGGGATTCTGTGGGCGACGGCGGGCGTCAGACCGAAGCAGACGTCAGCTCGTCCCGCCCCCCCCCACCCGGCGGCCCTGACCTCTGACCCCTCGCAGAGCGAGCGGCGGCGGCTAGCGGGCGATGACTCAGAGCCGGGTGGGTAAATGAGCTCTTTATCTTCACCTGTGGCGTGTGACGCTGCTCTGCGGCAGCCCGTGATTCACGCTGGGGCCTTCACCTTGGCTTGGGTTTGCCCTCGAACACGGGGCCTCTGGCTTTCCAGTTACTCAGAGAGGGTGCCTGTGTGCGTGTGTGTCTGTGTATATGTGCGTGCATGTGTGTGTGGGCATGTGTGTGTATGTGTGCATGTGCGTACGTGCATGAGTGTGTGTGCGTATGTGTGTGTCTATGTATATGTGCGTGCATATGTGTGCATGTGTGCGTATGTGTGCATGTGTGTGTGTGTGTGCATGTGTGTCTATGTGTGTGTGTGTGCATGTGCGTGTATGTGTGCTTGTGCGTATGTGCGTGTGTGTGTGCGTATGTGTGTGTGTACATGTGTGTGTGTCTGTGTGTGTCCTTGTGTGTGTGTGTGTGTGTGTGTGCTTGTGCGTGTGTGTTTGGATGTATGGGGGGGGGGGGGGGGGCAGGGCTTGGGTTTAAATAAACATCCATTCATACATACACACGCATGCACTCGTAGACATGCATGCAGATGCGCAAACATGCATCCGTCCGTGAGAGCGCTTGCCCCTGCGTGTGTGTAAGTGTGTCAGTGTGTGTGTGTGTGTGTGTGTGTGTGTGTCAGTGTGTGTCAGTGTGTGTGTGTGTCAGTGTGTCCTGCAGTCACGCAGCATTACGCACGTGTTTGAGCCCTCCTCCCTGCCGGGGCTCTATGAGAGAACACACAGACACGCCGGCGGTCTGACGAGCAGCAGGCCCGTCCGTCCGTCCGTCCGCCCGCTAGACGAGCGAGTCTGCTAACGATCGCGGCCGCTGATTGGGCAGGCCGGCCGTTTGGTTTCCAGCGCTTCCTCTCTCCGCAGGACGCGAGCGCAGATCGCCCGCTTCCTGGCGGATGCCGACGGTGGAGAGCGGTCGCGTAACCGACTAGCCGTGCCGCTCCAACGAGAACGCGGCGCTCGTTTCTGACCGCGCGACGGGGGGAAGCGCTTCTCTCTACTTCCTGAAGCTGGCCCCCCTTTTTCACAGAACACAGGAAACCCCTCCCCTGACTTTCACTCCAAATATCTGATTGAAATCTATTTCGGCCAAATTGGATTAATGAACATAATCGCGGAAAAATCCAGAGTGATGTAAAGCGTTTTGGCTTTAAAGTGGAAATCTCTGTATGTTTTTTTGATGCTTTGCTTCCTTCCGTTTGACTGTGCTAATAAACAAGGTTCTGCAGCATCCCACTCCTTTTGGAAGCACTTTCATTCGAGACTTAAGCCGCAATGTTTTTTCTTCTGTAAATATATTTTTTTTGTGGACAGCTTGACAAAGATGGCCTCCGCATCTGTGTAAATGAAGCAAGACCAGCTCATTTGTTCGTCTGTTTAAGATTGAGTTCATCCAACAGATTTGTCACGGAATTTGTCCTCTTTTGAGTAGTGTGAGACTGTGCAGGTTAGCATGAAAAATGTCAGGTCTCTTCCGTTCACTGCATCCCCATTTTAAATAGAAGCCAGGCTCTGTGGGAGAGGCTGAACTTGGGCTAGCGGGAGGAAGCCTTGGGCAGCTAATGATTCATTTGACGATGGGGGCCTAATTGTTTTCATCTGTGCAACCCACCCCCCCCCCCCACCAAGTCACCCTCACCCACTGACCTCTGGGGTTGAAGTCGTTTCCTCCCCGGTCCCCGGAGTCAATTGAGGGGCAAGGGAGGGGGCCACTGGGGGGGGTGACTTTTACGACGGGGCAGGGCATATAGGGCATGGCTCCGGCTCCCTTGACTGGCACTGGGATGCCAGTCAGTCCGCTGGCAGGCTGAACACACTCCAGGACGTCCGCCATTTTTCCCGCCGTACCCACGAGTCGCTGCAGCCTGACGGAACGTGTTTCCGGAAACCTGGCCTCATTACATTTTTACATTACATTACAGGCATTTAGCAGACGCTCTTATTCAGAGCGACTTACACAACTTTTTACTTAGCATTTTACATTGTATCCATTTATACAGCTGGATATATACTGAAGCAATTCCGGTCAAGTACCTTGCTCAAGGGTACAACGGCAGTGTCCTTACCCGGGAATCGAACCTGCGACCTTTCGGTTACAAGCCCAGTTCCTTACCCGCTGTGCTACACTCCGTCCAGACTTCGCCTCCTGTGAACTTGTGTAGAATTTTAGCGCGCACCTGTGCTGCACTTCGGTTACAGTCGCACAGTAAAGGACATAGCTCTTCCCTGAACCGGATATCCTGCTGAAGCAGCAGATACATGCCCCAAATAATTGTGTTTTGGAAAGACGAGCAGTGAAATGTGGCCGCTAAATGGCTATCGAGCTTCGTATTTCAGAGCATGCCTCATCATTTTTCGATTTATCTTACGCCCAATCAAGGGCGAAGTCTGTGCTCCGCTGGCAGACACCTCCGCTGTTTTTGGCACTGCGCGGCTGTCCGCTCCTGCGTAGCGAGTTTGGGCTGCTCTGATAAATAAGGCTCAGTCCTAGAGAAGCAGGACAGGTCTTTATGGCTGCGGCTGGCTGGAGGCAGGATTGGTCAGCACTGAGGTGGGTGGAGCTTATGCGGACAGGTGTAGCAGAGGGCACCTGAGGTGAGTGTGGAGCTGCTGCGGAGGTGCTTTGTGGTGCCTGGTGCTGGGTCGGTCCCCGTCCGACCTTTAGGGTGTGTGACCCAGGCCAGGGTACTGCCGGACCGCCCTGGTGCCTGTGGGAGATGAGGTCCATGGGAGGTCTGGGACCCGGTGGCTGCTGGCCTTGGGTCCTCATTACAGAGGCTGTGGATGAGAGTGCAGCTCCCTGTTCTGCAGCTGCTGCTGAGGAATGTCCTCACAAGGCCTTTAGTTTGTCAACATTGCTAGCTCAATGGAAGCAAGCCTGTGTGCGTGTGTGCGTGTGTGTGTGTGTGTGTGTGTTCAGTAGAAGCGGCCTGAGCTGTCAGTCACGTGCCTTAAAGTCCGTTGTGGGTCCTCACACTGCTGCCCCACAGACAGATGAGTGATTTCGTGTCTGCAGATCTCCCAGCCGCCCCCAGAGTGGTCTGAACAGCACAGCCACAGTTTTTCAGATGGGGGGGGGCATCTGCAGTTGCACTGGTAGATGGATCCCGCGGTCCATCCATTCTGCCTGATGTGATGCACGTGGGCCTCTTCCTGGCTGCAGGGGGAGTCCGTCTGTCTCCAGTGGTCTGCTGCTTGCGGCACCTCGATGAGGTCATCTGCGTAACCGCGGCGTCTAAGTCAGCTTTGCGCCTGTAGCGAACCCGCCGGCTGTTACTGATCCTGTCTGCAGTGGCCTCCTGGAGAGCAGATTTGAGTCCCCGCCTGTTTCCCACCTGTATGATGGCTGCTGTGCGGCAGAGGTGAGCTCGCTCTGTTGACGTTGCAGTCAGAAATAGATCGTGCTTCCAGTCCCAGAAACTCACCAAATACTCAGCTCCGTATGCCTTGTGTATAGTTCACTGTAAGTTATGTCTCATTACCTTTGAGGCTGAAACATTTCTATTAAGAGCAGTGCTAAAAGGGGTCGCATGCACTGTACATCAGTACTGTGTGGAATAATCCTGCCGTTGCCAGTCGTGTGGGTCCTGCCCGCTGGTAAGTGGTAACCCAACCCCCCCGACAAGCTCAAGATGTGGTCACGCTGACCTCGTTCCTCCCGTTTGAAGAAGCCTAATGAATCTCGAAGTTTGTTGTTGCTCACTTTTTTGGTCCGGTTATACGGTCACGGGCCATTTGTAGACCGCGGCTCTGGCTGTGCATGTCATCAAAACCAGCTGGATTACCAATTATTCTAGCCTATTTATTGCCTTATTTTTGAGCAGGGATTTTAAATTACCCAAACTGGTTTTGAGTAGCATTGGGGTATGGTTAGGCTATTTGCAGATTAGGATTTGTGTGATCTCATTGTGTCAGAATAGGGTGAGGCTGTTGTGGTAATATTCCTTTATTCTTATGTAGGCCCGTATGATGGCAATGGAGAGTAGAATCTGTCAGACATTAGGTATTACTTCATGGAGACACACGGTTTCAATTATTGACCACTGTCCGCTAACTGGCGAAGCAGAATCTTCGCTGCTCCACTGGTGTACGTTGACAAAATGTCTTCTGGTATAACGATCATTTTGGCTGCCAGCCTGTGTTCTTGTAGGAGCGTAAGCTCTTGTTTACACTGGCGGGACACTTTGGGCAGCGAAGTGACAGGCTGCGATCGCAGAGAACGGCGCGGAAGCCATTTACGGGCCGGGCTCTGCTACGGCCGTTAGCTGATAAGCATTGATTTCGATGGCGTTGAGCTGGGCTTCTTAGTTTCATTAAACCCCCTCATCTGTGAAGGGGAGGTTCACTCTTGTAATGTAAACTGTAAATCAACTGACCGCCCCGAGGAGGTATTTTTATGACTGTTAATGATGTTAAAATTATGTTTACCCTCCCGAGCAGCCTCATCAACTCGGCCTAAATGCGTAAACGACGTCTGCGGGGAATATCGAATACTTAATGACCCCCTCCCTCCAAACTTGCACCTCATAATCTCATAGTCACATATACCCCGACTATGCCCAGAAGTGTAGTCACTTACAATTATGGACTTAATGTGTTAACCCAATACAGTTTTGCGAGTTAATACTTTGTTTTTCCTAAATGGCTTCGCCTCAATATGCAAATTGAGCCTAACCGAATAGTAACTCCTGTCCTAAGCCAAAGCTCATATTGTCACGTTCTCCACAGATTGCATTGCCCAGGGTCTGCGAGGGTTTAGTTGGTTAGGGGCCTACCTTTCATTGCAATCCAGCGATCGCCGTTGGTCGATTGGAGCGCGTGGACTGCATGTTAAAGCTGAATATGAAAGGTCTTCCTCCGACTCCACTCTACGAGAGCGTAGCTGTGGTCTGCGGAGCACGGCTTTTGCACATTGCGAGGTACCCATGAGCTGTGGGTGTGGCTTTGGGGGGGGAGGGGGTCTGTAAGGCTACTGATGTACTCCTGCCCTGATAGTGTAGATGTCTGCCTGGCAACACTGCAGATATTGTGCAAAGCCAACCAATCACGCGGAAGGAAATAAGTCACATGGTGACAGTAGAGAAATGAAGTGCTGTGGAAGGCAGGATTATAAATCTTTCTTTTTTCTTTCAAAACCAGTAAAAAAAAAAAGGCCCATTGGTGAGATGGCCTGTAGGGTGAGAGCGATGACTGCAGACCCCCCCCGCCCTCCCTCTCGATCCTCTCTTTTTGGGGTGGGGGTGAGGTGGGGGGGGGCGTTCCGGTGGCCTCCTTCCTCTTCCAGGGCGCCTCGGGCGCATTCCTCCCTCTCCGGGGCCCGGCTCCTCCCCCAGGGCC
This sequence comes from Anguilla rostrata, assembly GCF_018555375.3. Classification (NCBI taxonomy): domain Eukaryota; kingdom Metazoa; phylum Chordata; class Actinopteri; order Anguilliformes; family Anguillidae; genus Anguilla; species Anguilla rostrata. The sequence continues at coordinate 43,033,213 of NC_057941.1, read as the reverse complement.
GGATTAGGCGAGGCCGCGCGGGCTCTCAGACCTCCGTTCGTTCATTTATTTATTTATATATTTTAATCCGCTGAATTATTTAAGCCGGGACGAGGCCCCCGCGGAGACGCGCCGCGCCCTTTTCGGGGCTTCGGAAGTAGGTCACGGCACGGTTCATCGCCCGTGCGTCGGGTGCGGGTGGGGGAGGGGGAGGGGGAGGAAGAAACGAGGAGGAAATCAGAAACACATTTCAGGAGTGAAGGAAGCCATTGTTAGCGACCGCCACAGTGCACCTACAGCACTGCAGGGCTGCACGTAGCGCTACGCTAACCCACGCTACGCGGCCCTGTTAGCTCACTGTGCCTTTAGCATGTCCTGTCTAATACCTCATTTGTACTGTGGAGTCCATTGGTTTCAATTCACTTTTGGTGTTTTCTGTGGCCAGAACGTACAGTAGTCAGCTCTGTGAGAGAGAGATGTGGGGGTGGGGGCGGGGCTTGAGTGGAAGCTGTGCTGACACGCCCTCATGGTGGCCACCCAGCGGGCTACGGACCTACGGAGAGCGGACGGATTCGTATCTGAACACGGTGGCGTCAACGACCGATCGCTCCTACCGGGAGTCATGGGGGGTTACGGAGGGAGAGGGGCCTGATCAATGCCTTGCCGTGCAGGGGGAGGGGGGGGGGAACGTTGAGTCCTGTGGGGTGACACATCGATCGCTTTACTATTCACCTTTACACAGCCATCATGTAAATTAGCCACAAATTACCATCTGGGTCAGATATACAGTTTTAACTCTTTAGGTGCCGATGGCAGTTTCGCCACACTGGTGCTAATCCCTGGGAATTTTCAATGAAACATTCTCAGCAGTAAGATTCAGGAATTTCACATCTGAAGGGCTGAAGTATCTGACTCAGGTCTCCAAATTACTCACCAGCTTCTGAATGAGAATTTCCCAGTTGACGTGTTTTTGAGTGTCATGCAATAAGGCCTTCGTACATGTGTGTGATGCAGGTTATATATGGAGCTCCCCAACGCTGTGTGCTCATAGACCCCATAGCCCGCTGGGGGACACAAGTCCGCTATCTGTGTCCTCACTCTTATTGGTGCGTCAATCTGTGAAAGTCGCCTGGCACACAGCTCCTTTGACCCTGGGGCGCGGACAGGATGTCTGGCTGGCCCCACAGATCCAAATGGGTCGCGTGGGTCTGGGAGATGGCGGCCTGAGAGGATGCCCGTTTCAGGTCAGCTGCAGTTTATCGGAACGGCGTGTGTGAGACCCGTACCCCACCGGGGGGTCACCTGGGCTACACCCCTCTTTCTCGAGGGGGGGGGGAGGGGAGCCCTCCTGCAGGGAGAAGGCCATCCAGGGGGAGGGAAGAGCGAATCGAATTGAAGAATGTGGGTTAGCCCTCCTTCCTGTCGTGTTGGGGGTGTACAAATGAGAGGAACGCCCCCTGCGCCGTCCGTAGCGCCCCCCGGAAGTCCTCATTGCCGCCCCGCAGACCCGTGTTGCATCACGCCCTCCGTGCCCCGGTTTCTCCCCCCTTCCCCCCCCGACCTGTCGCCGGGGTGCAGCCGCGCGGTGCGTTGATCTTGGAGGAGCGCGTTTCACGCAGCAGCGCAAATATCGTTTCCAGGGCAACGGCGAGCTGAGCGAAGCCCCGGGCTGTCATCAGTCAAGTCGCTAACCCGAGAGAGTGTGTGCCCCTCTCTCTCCTCCCTTTCTCTCTCTCTCTTTCTCCTCCCTTTCTCTCTCTCTCTCTCTCTTTCTCTTTGTCTCTCTCTCTCCTCCCTTTCTCTCTCTCTCTCTCTCTTTCTCTTTGTCTCTCTCTCTCTCCTCCCTTTCGCTCTCTCTCTCTCTCTTTCTCTTTGTCTCTCTCTCTCTCCTCCCTTTCTCTCTCTCTCTCTTTCTCTCTCCCTCTTCCCCCGCTCTCTCTTTCTCTCTCCCTCTTCCCCCTCTCTCTCTTTCTCTCTGCCCCTCTCTCTCTTTCCCATTTCCCTCTCTCTATTCCGTCTCTCTTTCTCTCTCTTCCTCGCCCCTCTCTTTTCTCTCTCCCTCTGTCTTTCCCCTACCCCTTTCTCTCTCTCTCTCTTTCGCTCCCTCTGTCTCTCTCCCTCTTACTCTCTGCCCCACTTGACAGGCTAAGTCTTTATGCTAATGACCGATCGCACCGCACCGCTCTTCTGTTCCGAGCCTGAATTACAGAACGTGTAATCAGAGTCCGGCCTCAGACCGCACCGCGAAAGCTGTGAACAGACAGCGGCCGCCCTCGGGGCGCTACAGACAGCCCCCGGTACCCGCGCACGAAAGGCCAGCGCCCCCCTTTTCCCCACAGGCTCCTCGGGGATCTCTCCGCCTCCCTGCTCGGGACGCGCTCCACCGTCCGCTCCTCTGGAGCAGCTCTCTAAATTTAAGCTGCTGTACATGGACCCAGGGCCCCTGTGCTGAAGCTGACCGAGCTGCACGCTCTGCGTGTAGCTTAATGCCGCTAGCGTCAGGCGGGCGTCCCACGCCGCAGCACAGACGCGCTCCTCTCTGTGCCCCTCAGCCGAGTTTTTAATGAGAACCGGCGCGCCCCCCGTCGTTTCGCTTCCAGCTTCCGGCGCCCGCGACCTGTCCTGAGTCCGTCCTTCGTTAGTGATCCCCCCCCGGGCTGCCATTTGCAAAGGGCAGGCCTCGCGCCGCCTCCTCTGACAGATTTGGAAAAGCGCGGTGCGTAGCATATGTGCCTCAGAGCTCAGAGCGGCGTGTGCCGATGGGTAGAATTAGGGGCTGTGGGGTGGGGGGGCGGGGGGGGCGGGGGGGTTTCGGAGTGACGGCGTTGCATCCTGTGTGTGCTCTGCATTACAGTGCAGGACGCTTCAGACGTACCCTCGTATACAGAGGACCCCCCCCACCACCCCCCCTTCAGTGTCAGAGCCTCGTCGGTCACTGACCGAGGGTCACGTTTCCACTTAATAACGCCGATTCCCACACTCCTCGGGGGGGGTCTCCAAATCGACTCGACCTCCGCCAAAGATTCGCCACAGTCCGAGGAGCTGGGGCGTTTGCTCCTTTTCGTGCTCCCGAAAAGCCCGTTCTCTGTTTTTAAAAACACAGAGTACCTGTCCTTATTTAACTTCTGTGGGGAAGAAGTAGGCTGCGCACCAGCAGATCGTTTGTCTTGGATCTTTAATAGGTACTGCGTACCCACCCAGGCCATCTGTATTTGAGCGGAGCCGGTGATGTCAGCCCCGGAGAGAGCCGGGCCAGGCCATATGCTCGGATCCCAGCCAAGGTTCGAGGCAGGGGAACTGGCAGCGGCCCGCAGTCAGCGGAGTGCATCTGAGTTCCCGAGACCTTCGCCGTAAAGACGAGCGAGTGTCTCAGCGCGGTTATTCCGCGCTCCTCTCTCCCCCCCCTCCCTCACCTACGCCGCCGCGGTCACGCAGCTACCCAATCAGACCCAGCGACTTTACAACGCCGCGGCAACGCAGCTACCGAATGAGATCCCGCGACTTTACAGCGCCGCAGTTTCGCTAGTCTGAGAACTGTTCCTCCTGGGTGTGTTTTCTCCCGCTCTCGTTAAACGCGTCCAGCGCAGACGTGTAATCAACTCTGTAAAAATCATCAACGAGGACATGGTGGCGGACGACGGCGTTCTGCGGTTCGCGTCCGAGCGGGAAGCGGGAAACGTCAGGAGCGGGCGGGGCTAACGGAGCCCCACGCTCGGCGCGTCCCTTGATCTTTCGTCAGCGGTCGGAGGAGACGGCTCTGTCAGGGAAAACCAGGCGGAGGGGCGGGGGGGTGATGAAGATGAAGAGGCCTTGAAGACCTCTCCTCAGCCGAGCGCCGCGCCCTTTCACCCCAATTTAAAGTGACAGACAGACAGGCGCCCCGCGCGGCAGGTACGCGCGTTCGCCGTTCAATCGCGATTTAATAGACGCGCCTCTCTCTCTCCCTCTCTCTCTCTCTCTCTCTCTCTCCCTCTCTCCCTCTATCTCTCTCTCTCTTTCTCCCCCTCTCTCTCTCTCCCTCTCTCCGCTCTCAGCCCGCACGCTTCCTTTGAGAGGAATAAAGGATGGGAGAGGTGGAGGAGGCAGTGGATAATCATCACCAAAGCGCTGTCTGCTCCTTTGTTGCGCTCCTGTCTTTCTCACGTCTGGCGTAACGATTAAACGCCCGCCAGCGGCTCGTTCCCGCCTGCTGCGCCCTGCGTCGTCGCTAACAGGCCTCCTCTCCCCCCTTCCCTTCACCCCCCCCCTCCTCTTTCCCTCTTCCTTCTCCTTCTCCCTCTCTTCCCTCTTCCTCCCTCCCTCTCTCCCTCCCGCCCCCTTAGAGAAAGGGGGGGGGGGATAATCAACCGCTGTCTCTTTTGGCCCATGCGTCTCCGCTCGATAATGAAGAGCCGCGGCCGCCCCTGCGCCTGCGGGCTAGCCAGGCTGTCACGTCCCGGGCTCTTCGGGGCCAAAAATAAAGGCGGGTACGGGGCGGGTGTGGGTGAGCGCGTGGGACAGGTGCGCGCCGTATCCAAACTTGTCCAGTTTCACTTTCTTATCTTACGGGTATCCGTGTTCCCACAGAAAAAAAAGAAATGGAACGTGAGCAGTATGTTCATTCATTCCGGACTTTTTTGACGTGGGTTTATTTACTGCGGATGAATCAGGTGCAAGAAGAGCTGTGATTGTGTGCATGGTAATGGTGATAATGCTGTATCAGCATTGGGCAAGAGCAGCTGTGATTGTGTGCATGGTAATGGTGATAATGCTGTATCAGCGTTGGGCAAGAGCAGCTGTGATTGTGTGCATGGTAATGGTGATAATGCTGTATCAGCGTTGGGAAAGAGCAGCTGTGATTGTGCACATGGTAATGGTGATAATGCTGTATCAGCGTTGGGAAAGAACAGCTGTGATTGTGTGCATGGTAATGGTGATAATGCTGTATCAGCGTTGGGCAAGAGCAGCTGTGATTGTGCACATGGTAATGGTGATAATGCTGTATCAGCGTTGGGAAAGAACAGCTGTGATTGTGTGCATGGTAATGGTGATAATGCTGTTTCAGCGTTGGGCAAGAGCAGCTGTGATTGTGCACATGGTAATGGTGATAATGCTGTTTCAGCGTTGGGCAAGAGCAGCTGTGATTGTGCACATGGTAATGGTGATAATGCTGTATCAGCGTTGGGCAAGAACAGCTGTGATTGTGTACAGTACACAGTAATGGCAGCAATGCTGTTTCAGCCTTGGCCTCATTTGGGGAACGGCTCTGGGTTCTGTCTCCCCCTGAAGTGCTTTTCGGTGGATGTTCGGTCCCCGTGTTTTGGCAGAACGCAGGAGTGGAGGAACATGGGAAACCAGTGTAGAGCAGCCTGCTCTCTCTCTCTCTCTCTCTCTCTCTCTCTCTGGGAGGCGGGGCTTGTCGTTAGCCCCGCCCCAGGTCTCCGGGGGTGGCCCCGAACCTCTCGTCTCACGGCACCCCTGCCGTTCTTCCCGCAAAGCGATCTCCGCAAAGACGCCATTCCTTTCCCAGACGTGACGCCAAAAAAAAAAAAAACAGCCAGCGCGTAACCGCCGGCTAAAAATACCAGCCGAGCCAGAGCCGCGGCGGGGAGCCGGCCTCCGTGCGGCTGCTGCCTTCCGTGGGGAGGAGGGCCAGGACAGACCCTCGCCTTCGTCCAGCGCTTTCGCTCACATCTTCCCTCGGACGAGCACTTATCAGCACGACCCCGTAGATCCCTTCCTGAAGCACTTAATTAGAGAGCTGGTTGAGGTCAAACTTTTGTTCCCGCTGGCCTTTATTCGTTTCAGCTCCTTTGGAAGTAAATTTACAAGTTGGATGTAGACCTTTTCACCTCTGGCTCTCGGGCATTACACCACCGTATCTCCGTATCTGAGTGCCAGGAAATGCTCGTTTTGTACAAAGTGTTCAGAGACCTTGTCCTGTCCCGACAAAGGACGTTCAGGAGCGCCTCAAGGCGCCCGTTTGCATCGCGGCCGATGGGCAGCTCGCCGTGGCGTTGAGCCTGTGGCCTTCAGCTGCAGACTGGGAGACTGGGGGAGTCTGAGAATGCGGGGAAAGCGGCCGTGGTTTCTGACCTCCGTGAAGGTTCCGGAACTTGACGAAGGTTGCCGTGACTACGGCCACGCGCCGTTCACGGTTCCAACAGCCGTTTCCCCCCCCCCCTGGCCCTCCTCCCTGCTCTTTCAGAATCAGAATCAGATCAGAATAGAATCGGTTTATTGCCAAGTAGGTTTACACATACAAGGAATTGTTTGGTCAGGTGGTGCGTAACAGTGAACATAAAATAAATAAATAGAGTAAGAAATAGTGCAGTAAAAAACATAACAGACATAACATAACATAACATAAACATAGTGCAACAATAACAATAGTGCAAGGGGATAAAGTGGATTTTAAGTACAGGTGCTGTCTGTTGGTGTCCGTGGGGGTCAGGTCCGGGTTCCTGCAGAGTGGTGCAGTATGGGTACCGCTCCAGAGGAAGGGGGGGGGGGGGTGAGCGCTGGGGTGAAGCGCAGCAGCCGAATTAGCCCTGGTCTCTGGGGGGGGCTCCAGGCCCTGAACATGGGGCTGGGCTGGAGTGGGAAACACTAGCGCTTACATAACAGGGTTCACTGAACTGTGCCTGAGCTCTGTGGAGAGAGAGAGAGAGAGAGACAGAGAGAGAGAAAGATGGAAAGAGATAGAGAGAGAGTGTGAGGGGGGAGAGAGAGAGAGACAGAGACAGAGAGAGGCAGTGTAAGTCATCTACAGTAAAGCTAGCGACAGACACTCAGCATCAGACACAGTGAGATCTGCTGCTCTGGACATGGCGCCTGCTATGTGGCACAGTGCAGAGGTTAGAGGACTGGGTCTGTCGCCGGGAAGGTTTCAGGTTTGATTTACCGGAGCGGCTGTACCCTCAAACGAGTCACTTAACCTGAGCCTCAGCGAATATCCACACGCATAAATGTGCAGAACGGTGCGGACTGGTAGTGGGCAGGGTGTGCGGCTCTGACCTGCCGAGCCAGTTAGGGCAGTGTGTTATGACTTCATCGACCAACAAGATGACATCACGGCCCCGTCTCGTTTCCGCTTCTTTAGTCACTTCCTCCTGCGGTGGCGCGGCGTGGGAGCCGGGTGATTGACGGCAGAGCGCGAGCCGCCACAGACAGAGCCGGGTTTATCACCAGAGATTAGAGTATCACTCTGTCTCTCTCTCACTCTCTCTCTCTCTCGTTCTCTCTCTCTTGTTCTCTCTCACTCTCTCTCCCTCACTCGCTCTCTCTCTCACACTCTCTCTGTCTCTATTTCTCTCTCCCCCCTCGCTCCCTCTCTCTCTCTCTCTCACACTCACTCTCTCTCGTTCTCTCGCTCTCTCTCTCTGTCTCTCACTCACTCTCTCTCTCCCTCTCACTCTCTCACTGTCCCTCTCTCTCGTTTTCACTCTCTCTCTCACTCTCGCCGTCTCTCTCTCTTGTTCCCACTTGTTCTCTCGCTCTCTCTCGTTCCCTGCGCTTCAGTTGGAGGTGTGTTCTCACAGGGGCTGACGGGTGACGACAGCCACTCGCTACTCCCCCCCCCTCCTCCTCCCTCTCCCTCCCTCCCTCCCTCCCTCTCCCTCTCTCCGGCTCTGTTTCTCCTCGCGTAGCTGGAAGTCAGACGGGGTGCGCTGAAGATGCTGGCAGCTGAGGGTGGAATTAGCTCTGAGCGCTGAGACCAGGCAGCGCGGGATTCCCAGGCTCGCTGTGAAGGGAAAGCTTGGCGCTCTTTAAATTCCTCATGGAGTTAAATTTATCCGTAAATTATTATTTTAATTCTTTTTTTGTTTTTTTTTGCTCTCGGTTTGTGTGTTTTTTTCTCCTTCGCTTAACCCTCACTCAGTGGGCGTAAGAAGCGAAAGATAAGTTTGTCTCCGGGTTTCTTTCTCGAGGGGTTTAAATCGCTCCCTTCCCTCGCCCCGCCGTCGCCGGGTTGAATTCTCGACACCGTTACTGGATTTTACTGACTCTGGGCTCAGTTTTGGGGACCTGTCCCCCCCTCCTCGAGTTCTTTCCCGTTCCTCTTTGCTTCGCCCCCCCCCCCCCTCCCTCGGGGGAGCGAGCGGCGCTGTCCGCGGGTCCCCTGAGCGGCGGACGGGATGACGGACGTGCTGGTGTCGGACGGCGCCCTGACGTCGACGTGCGAGCGGCTGGAGCGGTGCTGCCTGGAGGCCGGCCGGGACCAGCCGCCCGCCAAGAGGCAGCCCAACACCGGGGCCAAGCTGTGGGGCCGCGTGCGGAGCAAGCTGCTCAGACAAAAGGTCCTTTCTGTGTGACGCGGAGCGGGCGTGCGCGTGTGTGTCTGATACACTGTGTGTGTGTGCATGTGTGTGTGTGTGTGTGCGTGTATGTTTGTGTGTCTGATACACTGTGTGTGTAAGAGCGTCTGCCAAATGCCTGTAATGTAATGTAATGTATGTGTGTGAGATACAGTATATGTGTGTGTGTGTGTGTCTGATACACTCTGTGTGTGGGAGTGTGTGTGTGCACATGTGTATGTGTGTGTGTCTGCTGCATTGCATGTTTGTGTGTGTGTCTGTTCCACTCTGTGTTTGTGTGTGTGTGTGTGTGTGTGTGTGTTCCAGTTTGTGTGTGTGCTCAGTGTGTATAGATCCTCAGGGTATTAGTGTGTGTGTGCCTCTGTTAGTGTGTGTGTGTGTGTGTGTTTGCCTCTGTCAGTGTTTGTGTGTACGCCTCTGTTAGTGTGAGTGTGTGTGGAGTGTGTGTATGTGTCTCTGTGTATGCCTCTGTTAGTGTGTGTGTGTGTGTGTGTGTGTGTGTGTGTGTGTACGTGCCTCTGTTAGTGTGAGTGTGTGTGGTGTGTGTGTGTGTGTCTCTGTGTGTGCCTCTGTTAGTGTGTGTGTGTGTGTGTGTGTGGTGTATGTGCCTCTGTTAGTGTGTGTGTGTGTGTGTGGTGTATGTGCCTCTGTTAGTGTGTGTGTGTGTGTGTGTGTGTGGTGTATGTGCCTCTGTTAGTGTGTGTGTGTGTGGTGTACTGTGCTCTGTTAGTGTGTGTGTGTGTGTGTGTGTGGTGTATGTGCCTCTGTTAGTGTGTGTGATGCGCATCCACGTCCCTGCACAGTGCAGCAGGTGCTGTGGGCACTCTCTCTATCTGCCAGTGAGGTGCCCAGGTGGCTGTGGCAGGTTTGCTGTTTATTCTTCATCAGTGCTCTGATGAAGGCACCGGTGTGTGTGGGGGGTGAGGGGGTGAATGTTAAAATGAGCTTGTTTCTGGTGGGGGGGGTTTATCAAACGCGTGTGCTTTCGGGGGAAGCAGCAGGACTGCTGTCCTCACCATGTTCACAGCATTGCTAAGCAACCAAACTGACCATGCCTTTCCTGCAGTTCTCTTATGTTCTGGGTGCAGACGCAGATGAGGGACTCTGCTGACTGTGTGCTGTGTGCTGCTGTGGTTTAAATCACCAGGACAGTGTCTGCCGCCCCTCCTTGTATATGTTGCTGAAATCCTTTATTCCACCACAGTCTTAGAGCAGGTCTGCTTTTCCTGTTCATTGTTGTTCGGGAGGCTGAGGCTAATTTGACCCTTTAAGTTGTGAGGTCACAAATATGTGATTAGAATGTTCTTCACTCAACATTCTAATGCTGATGTCACAGTCGCTTCTGGTAATTGAAAGCAATGGGAGTTCTAGAACACTGAATTAGCGTAGCCAAAAAAACCTATCCTTTACATGGTTAATGAAGCGTTGTTGGACAGTGGCGGTAATTAACGCGACCCCCTTTGTTTTTGCCACTTTTTGTTAAACCCGCGAGAGACAGATCATCCGATGCGGCTTCTGCCTGACGCTGTTTCCGTAGCAGCGGTTGGGGACACAGGGAGGTCAGCCCTTCAAGTGATTTATATTTAATAATAACGTGCGTAGGGCTAGACAGGCGTGTCGCTGAAGCTGTGCTTCGGGTCTGCAGTGCATTCTGGGTCAGTGAGTGCTGTAGTGCTGTTCTCCTCTTGTCTCACTGTAATGAGAAAAGCTACTGTGATACACTAATCACTTTATCTGTTCGTTGTTCTGGTAATTGATTTCGCCTTGTGTATCTTGCTGAGTGTGTGCTTGGTGGACTTGCATATGTGTGTGTGTGTGTGTGTGTGTGTGTGTGTGTGTGTGTGTGGCTAAGGCTCAGGTGAAATGCTGCGATGTGCTATTTCTATCTAGGCTTCCGTTCTGCGTGTTCTCAGAATCCACAGCCCCCAGTCTGAGGATGTGCGGCGCTGAAAGGGTTAAAGATAAGGAGAGCAGGCCAGATCAGGGGCTGCCCCATCAGGCCTCCGGGAGCTGCTCAGGCTTTCCCGCTAGATCGATACCGCCGAGCCCGGGGGTCCCGTCCTCCCCTCGTTTTTTTTTGGCGGGGTCACGGAGGGAGCGTTTTGTGGCGACGGGGCCGGTCAGTCGAAGGGCAGCCATGGATTTTTAATGTCCCCCCCCGTCTTAAGTGCTCCTCCGCGCCGAAGCATGAGCGATCCCCCCCCCCGCCCCCACTTCGTCGTTTCTGCGCCTCGGAGATAATGCGCATAAATTACTGCTCCAGCGGCGTTGCCGCACGCCACGGCACTCGCGGGACCTCACGCACGCGAGCGCACACGCACGCTCAAGCGGTCGCACGCTCGAGCGGTCGCACGCTAGCGCTTAGCGCCTCATTCATTCATTTTCAATGGGGCTTTGAGGCCTGTCGAGCGCGGGCTTTAGCGCTCCTGAATGATCGCTCAGTCCGGGCCTTACGAGCGCAACAGTAATAAAGCCTGGATTACGCGCCGCGGTGTTTACCTTTCAGGGGGCGAGAAAAAGAGTAATTAGACCTTGAGCAGCCGTAGATTTTAATATCGTTCCTTCATTCCGTCCATTGAGGCTAGGAGCGGAACGGAGAGGGTCTAAATAGGCCTAAGTGTGTGTGTGTGTGTGTGTGGTGTGAAATGGGTGGTTTTCATTACTCCCCTGTCAAAGGGAGGGCGTAATTCAGTGAAACCGCAGGCTAGCGCTATCGAGCGCGGCCGCTCTGGGCCCAGCGGCACACAGCGGGCTCTGTGGAGCTGTGTTTGGTTAGCCTGGCGCTAATCAGATTGAACTCTCGCAGGTTGCGCAACAGTGAGTCGGTCCTCTGTCCGCGCGGCGTGCGCGTCGTGTTAGCGTAGCGTGCACGTGTGTCGGCGCCCCCCTGACCCGACCCCCCCGTCTCCTGTGTGTCGCTACTTTTTGAGTTTCAGGTTTCCACCATTTTGTGTGGCGATTACTCTGCTGCAGATGTACTGCTGTCGGCCGCCTTTTTAAACGCGCTCCCCAACACCGGCCGTTTACGACAGGCGTAAATCTCCCCCAATTACGGGAGCGGACCCGCGGCGTCGAGAGGCTAGTGCGTTACGCGCCTAATGAGATCCCGGGAGTGCTCGGGGGTGGGGGGGGGGGAGGTGGCGGGTGGCGGCGGCCGCATGGGGGCGCATGCGCGACGGGGGGTGGGGGCGTCGGGGAGGTGCATTTTTAACAGCTCCGGGAAACGACACCGCTCCTTGGGTTTTACCTGCGGAAAAATCCGTGCTCTCTGTTCTCGGAAGTCCGTCGCATTCCACCCCCCCCGCCCTCCTCCCCCGGAGAGAAGCAGTGATGGGAACACTGCTCTGGGTGGAGGGAGGGAGAGAGAGAGGGAGGGGAGGGAAAGTGAAAAACTGCTGGGGATGCAAGCGGTGGGTGAGCGCGACCGCTCTGTAGGCGAGTCCTGCGGCGTGTGGTTCTGGGAAAACCGGGCCCGGCGTTTCGGTTGCGGTGTTTCGGTTTCGGTTTCGGAAGCCTTACGGGTGCTTTTCCCACGTTGCGTTCGCGCGTCCACATTTCTGCGCTCTTAATTTGACGCCGCAGACTAACGACAGTGTGGGAACGGCCTCCTAGCGCAGCGATTAGCCTCTCGCTGCTACACAGGAAACAAGCCTGCGCTGTGCACTTACACCCCGTCATTACTGCTTGAATCAGATTTATACTGCAGTGTTTGTGTTTTTTTAGGCCGTTTTTACTGATTTTCACACAAAGTTTCTGTCTCAGATGTCTACCGAACGGATTAAGACGTTCACCTAATAGCGATTAGTAAATGTCTTCTGTATTTTATATTTGTATAATGTGGTAAATTGTGTCTGTACATGATGACACAGGAAAAGGCCATAAATATGTCTGCGGTGTGACACTTACAAGATTAGTTTTCTATAATGTAATCGAAAGTGCATGAACAAAGATTACTTGGTGTCTAATGTCGGAAAGCTCAAGGGTTTTCTGGGTGCCTTCGTAGAATGATGTCATGAGAAAATGTAGAATATTTCCTCACCAGATGTTGGCGCATGGAAATAGATCTGCTTCTGTCTGCATTAAAGGCGCTTTGGAAATGCATAATGACCGCAAACGGCAATGATGTATGATTTTAAGAAGTTTAGAAAAAAAAACCTTGAAACAGAAACATCTACGCAAAGGGCAGCGGGCCTATTACATACTGGTCTTTCCCACTAGAAGGGAAAAACACACACGTGTGGGGACTTTCAGCCATTATTCACTCCAGTTTCCCTTTCCTTTTCTTTTTCGGTCTCCTCGCTTTTGAGAAATACCTTGCCCTCTCTCCGCTTTGATTTCTGTGAAGTGCATCTCCAGGCATGTCGTTAAAGTAACAAAAAAAGAAAAAGCCTCCCCGTTCCTCCTCATAAATAGTTTGGCAACGTCGGATGTAGTCCCTGAGAGGGGGTTTTAGTGGATCTAGGCTGAAGATCAACCCGGGGGGGGGGGTCAGTGGAGGACCGGGGCCTTCCAGTGAGCGTGTGCTGTGGGGGGAGAGGGGGGGTGTGCAGGGGGGAGAGCGTTGTGATGTAGTGCAGGGTGATTTACTGTAATGGAGAGGCTGATAAAAGCGCTGTCATTGCGCAGTGTGCTGTTGTCCGCACTGGCTTCTGGATCAGGAGAACGTGCGCTGCTTTAAGGGTGTGTGAGAGTGTATGTGTGTGTGTGAGTTTGTTTGTTTGTGCATGTGTCTGTGTGTGTGTTTGTCTGTGTGCGTCTGTGTGTGTTTGTGTGTCTGTGTGTGTTTGTGTGTGTGTGTGTGTGCGCGCGCGCACATGCACGTGTGTGTGTGTATCTGTATGTGTGTGCACGTGTGTGTGTATTTGTATGTGTGTGCATGTGCGTGCATGTGTCTGTGTGTGTGTGTGTGAGCGTGCGCGTGCGCACATGCACGTGTGTGTGTGTATTTGTATGTGTGTGCATGTGTGTGTGTGTATTTGTATGTGTGTGCATGTGTGTGTGTGTCTGTGTTTGTGTGTGTGTGTGTATGTTTGTGTGTGTGTACTCTGTGTCTGTTTGTGTGTGAGGGTGTGCGTGTTTGTGCGTGTGTGTGCACGTGTGTGTGTGTATTTGTGTGTGTGTGTGTGTGTGTGTGTGCACGTGTGTGTGTGTATCTGTATGTGTGTGCACGTGCGTGCGTGTGCATGTGCATGCTGTCCAGGGGCTGTGACTGGGTGCCGGGGGCAGTAATTACTCTCTGTACTCATTAAAGCAGGGCCCTTCGTCTTCCTTACTGTCAGAAGGCTGGGTCTGCCTGTAAAGCAGAGTGTCCAGGGGCTCCAGCGGTCCCACACACTCACACACACACACGCACACACACACACGCACACACACACACACACACACCGGTAATCAATTAGACAGGCTGTGCGTTTGCACATGTAAGCAAGGGAACGGCCATGCTCGTGTTCCCTACAGATTAGAACACAATGTGACGGCTTTAAAAAAGAAAAAAAAAAAAATAAATATATATATATATATATATATATATATATATATTTTTTTTTTTAATACATTTCTTTGTGAACCCAGCCCAGGCTGAAACATCATAAGCGAGTGTTTTTCACTGTAGTGCGAGCAGCCATGTTAAAGGGACAGCGGAAGGTCTGAGAATTTACGGAAGTCATTGAGACATTACCTCCAGCCCGTCGATCGATCGTCGTTCCAGCACAGCTTTACATACGACAGTCATAAGAAGACTTCAGATAATTTCATTCCAGCGCAGTGAAAGTTAGCTGGGAATGCAATTAAAATTAAGGCCAGAGTTGTGCCAGCGGATGTCGCCGCGAATTAAAAAGGATTTAAGCGACGATAATTAAAAACAGTCTCGGAGCGAAATTAAATCTAACCGCGCCGACCGGCGAAACGTTACGGAACTACGAAGACGCGCAGAGAAAATGATTAGGCAATTAAGCATTTGGAATAATTGCGTCCTAACAACACCTCCGCTCGGCTTATATTTCTAATGAATCAAGTGAGCGCGTGTGCACTCCTCCGCGGTTATAAACTAATTAAGATTAAGGCGGCTGTTTTCTCTCCACCGCGGGAGCGCGTGAGACCGTTTAATGATTCTCGCGGCCTGTTGGATCACAGCGTCCACCATTTCGGACGAGGGACTGGCTGTTTGTGTTTTTGCGCGTTGACCACCGCGATAATAGATCGCTCGGCCCGGCGGGGCTTTGTGTTTTGAGGCCGTTATTAGCCTAGCGCATTCGCTGAAGTATTTACGCTGGCTGTCTTTGGTGGCCATAAAAAAAAAATTTAAAAAAACAGCTGCGAAGAAAACCCGGAGCGTTTCCACGAAAAGCGCGACGTTCGTAATCGCCGTCGATTTCGCGTTTCCCGCTTCGCGCGGCGGATGCTAATGACAGATGTCTGCGGTCCAGGAGAGGGAAATGATCGGGGGTTTTTTTTTTTTCTCCGGTCTGAAACACATCCACAACTCTCGCTCTCTTGCTTATTTAAATCAGTGCCCAAGCTTCCCTAATCCCTTTTTTAATACCCTCCTCCCGCCCACCCCCCCACCCCCCCTTTCTGAAATCAGATAAATATGCCAGGGGGAATGTGTTCCATATGCGCTTCCACATGAGTGGAAGTTCCCTGCCAGAGCCGAAACTCGGAAGGTTCTGGGGTTTTTTGTTTTTTGGTGTTTCTCGGTCGGACGGCTCAGCTCATGCGCAGACGGTGACTAAGCCGACGGCACCCTGATCTCTTACGGCAGCCGGTGGGCGCTACCGTGTTTCTTCACCCTGCGACCGTCTCAACCTGGCTGGGAACTGTAACGCTAACCGGAATGGAATGCAGTTTGTGTTCGTTGTAGGTCAGGGAGGACCAATCAGCGGTCTGGAGGGCCGGGATAAGCCTGTATTTCACAAGGCCGGCATTACAAGCCATTAAGCATCTATGAGAAAATTTCCCATTCCTGTCGAGTAAAAGTTCACTAGCGTGGCCTGTTATCGGCTGCAGCCGCCTCTGCGTCGCCCCCTGCTGTTGCCAGTAGGCTTGACTTTTCCCCCGAGCCAGCACCTGGTTGTGTTCACCTGGTCACGTGACTTCCTGTCCAAACAAAGGCTTCGCTTGTGCAGCTGTAAAATGGAAGTGCGGCAGAAGTCCCCGTGGGCCCTTCGGACAATGGGCCTGCCCGCTCGAGTTCTCCCACGCCTGTACAGTTATGCTAATCCAGCGCCCGCGTGCGGCTGTACAGTGTATCGGATGTGCCGGCCGCCCATCTGGATCTCAGTACGGTAGTGTCCCTTTGGGGGCCGTGCCTTCTTAAATGTCTGTGTAGACAATGGAGCCTCTCTTTGGAGCAGATGTGGCCGCCGCACGCCCGCCTGCGCACGTCTCGCGTGCGTCGTGTAGCAGTGCGCTCTGTGTGTGCTGTAAGTACCGGTACAGCGATACTGTCGCCGTGGCTGCCGTCGCACACATTGTGAACGCTCTGCGGTCCTTCTGTCGCTGTGTGAGGAATGCGGTTCGCGTATGCCTTTACTGTCCCTGTGCGGCTTGCCGTAGCCTTGTACCCCGCCACTTTACCGCCGTCTCCGATGGCGGGCCGGGTGGTAGCTATGGTTGCGTAGCCGATACACAGCCCGGGCCAGGGTGCTCCTGGTCCTGCCGGTTTGGGGTCGGGGGTGGGCCGGGGGGTGCTTCCAGAGCTCCGCAGGGGGGTGAGCCCCATTCCGAGCGGGGCCTCATCTGGTTCTCATCGGCCCGCCTCCCTTAACCGCCAAGCCTCGGCGCCCAATCACAGCCTGTTCAGCTCTGAGACACGCCCCACCCCCCCCAGCTCCTCCCACCAGACCCCCTGAACAGTAGAGCAGTTAGCCTCTGGGCACGGGCAGGAAAAAGGGTTCTTCTCCAGGAGCTTTGCTACGCTGGGCTATGACCACACCAAACGCTTAAACCGGGTCTTCAACTGGCCGTCGCACACGGCCGGAGTCTTTGAAATGCGGAGGGAAGCCATGGGGGACTCTGCGGTCTCCGCGGAACATTCCGGCATTTCCACTGTCGTTGAGTGAAGGGGATGTAGCTTTGCGCGCTTGGAAATGTGGTTTTTATTTCATGTTTGTGTTTTATAAATACAGATGCAGTCAGAATGCATTAAAAAAAAAGTCCGCTTTCGTCTCTGAAAATCAGGTATGAGTATTCTTTTCTCCAGGCAGTTATCTCGGTATCCGCGGTAAAAAGACGATATGAGACGATATGATCTCTGTCCTCTCATTGGCTGGCTGTGTAGTCACTCCGATAGCGAGACCTTTCATCATCTCGCTGTTGTTTTGCCAGCCAGCCGGCAAGCTCGCACCACAGCGGCCTTTTCTCATCATCCCAGGATCCAACTTCAAAGGGATTTCTTCTTCCATGCAGCCCATTTTATTTCATTCCCACAATGCACTGAGCTCAGGAAAAACACACTGCAGCAATGTGCTGAAATAACTGAGCAGGCACTATAAATATTTCCCTTAGCTATGCACTTTTTCAGTCTTCACTTCAACCGCCTAATTTTCCTCTTTTTAAAGGGGGGGGGGGGGGGGGGGTGGGGGAAAATCCTCCAGGTCTGTAATTTAAAAAACCTTTATTTGAAGTGAAGGTTTTGAGAAGCCCTGAGTGAAAGTCAGGAGACTGCATTAAGGGGTTTTTATCCTTTTTTATGGCCTGTTCATTTTGACTGCGTTTATCGCTAATAATGCCAGCCCTGGAACTTAATTGAGGGTGAAGCTGGAGCTGAAAACCCATTTGGGCGGCTCCACCAGGGGGCCCGGTCGCAGACGAGCTTGCCCCTACCCCGGGTTGGTTCTTACTGGTGCCCCGTGTGGGCCAAACTGCCCTGATAACACCCCGGGCTCATTTAAAATATACTCCGGCTGTGAAAATTGGCCATTACCGTAACGGGGCCCACGCGGGTCGTTTGAAATGGCCTTTTTAACGCAAAACGAATGCGGTTACTGCGCATGTTAGCGGCCCTGCCCGTGGGTTGATAAAGCTCAAGTAAACAGCCTCGCGCTCACTGTGCCATAAAATATTAAACGCCTTTGTCGTGTGACGGTAAGCCTAGAGCCTGGTAATTGCATTATATTACCGAGCAGTCGATGCAGTGAGGCGTTGCTGTTTGATTGTGTCTTTCCCGTGAAAGGAGCATCATAGCCTGCCTTCAGCTATTGCCATGGTGATGTAAGCAGTCATCTTATTATGGTCTGATCCGGTATAACAGACAGAGATCTCTAAGGGGCCTGTGGAACAAGACTGTGTATAAACTGCCACACAAATATTCCTCCATCTGCTCCTGATCTGGGGTCAGGGATCCACGGCAGCATGTGCCCGGCCTTTGTGGCTGACCGTTGTTTTTATGAACTTCTAAAGGGGATCATATGACAGTGGTGTAGTTTATTGCCTGTTACAAGCTGTGTTTGTCTACCTGGCAGCAGTCGAAATTATTGGGTGTGCTCGTGTTCTTGGTTTATGTGACTCATTTTTGTGCAGGAGTAACCCAATGCTGATAAAAATCTTTTCCAGGATAGTCACTCTACTCTGTCAAAATGAAATGCTTGTAGCCTATATAACTTTTGACCTAGTTTCTGTCTATTATTTTGTCAGACGCACTTGGCCTACTACACACAAGCATAGTAACCCTGTTACCTGCAAGCAATATATGTGTTGGCATCTCAGATGCAAGGTTTGACTTATTTCCTTGAAGATTTATATATCAATAAATAGTTTTTTAAGAGAAAGTTTTTTTATGTACATATACATGTACCTAGGAATATTTCTGAGAAAGTAAAAATGTTGTTTTACTTAACAATAAGCCAGTGTTGTAAGTTTCTTTTGATTGGTTGATTTCAGCTTGGTAAATCAAGCTGATAACTTTCTTTTTAGTTCATTTTCAGATTCGCAATGACTTTTTCCAGAAACCTCCTTTTCAAGTTGTAGTTAAGCATGCTGTAAAGGAAGGACAGCTATAGATCTTGGAAGTGGTGCTGCAGGGCAATATTACAAGTAGAGTGCGGCATAGCGTGTGGCAACTGATCAGTTTGTCTGTGATACGAGGTGTTCCCAGTGCATCATGGGAAAAGGGGCGGTCCTCCAGGGTTGTTTCCCAGTGGTCTGCGCAGGCAGCAGCAATCCCTGCAGACCACAGGCTAAAGACGGGAAAACCACAGCCCAGACTCTGATTCCCAGCATCCACATGCTACTGAAGGCTACTTAGTAATGGGGCTTTCATCAAATGACACAGTTCACCATTACTGGAACTGCCCATTGTTCACCTTTCTATGTAGGAAATGCTCGAAGAGGAAATTCACTTCTTGCCAGTTGTGATGAAGTACCTCGCTAGAGGGTATAGCAGCAGTGACTCACCCGGGGGTTAAATTCGCAGCCGTGGAGTGATAAGTCCAGTTTTGCTACATCGGTAGCTCAGCAGTATTGGAACACTGTCCTCAGTGGCATCTAACCTTACATTTTGATGACATAATATAACTCATGCTGGGCAGCGTTCCCAGCCCTTTAAAAATGGCCCCTAGGTTTCCTGTAAATATTTCTTTTGGGCATCATTAAAGTTTGCTATTAATTATTAACAGGTCAAAAATGTTTGTGAGTGCTCGGCTTGGGAACTTGCATATGTTTTAGGTTTACCCATAAGATACATTGTGTCTTTCTGTGTGCAGTATATACAAGATATAGCATGCTGTGCGATGTTTGAAATTTAATAGCATATTTAAGGACGTTTTCCCCGGTTTCTTGTTGGTGAAAACAATGCGGTGTGTCCGAACATAATGACTCATGCAGCGTTATCACAGGCTAGACGGCCACGGAACATTCTAGACCCTTCATTATAAAGCGCGGAGCCACTGGATCAGGGCGCAGATAACCCAAACAAGGCCGTTCCTCTACTCCACTCAGGGGATCCAGGCCGAGTGCATTCGGCCTTATCAGATGTCAGCATCCCGGAAATTTAATAAGGGCAGCACAAAAAAAAAAGAGAAAGAAAAATGTGAAGTTCAATCCAGAGTTCCCAGGGATTTTTTTCTTCTTCTTATAGTCATGCCTGTCTGGGAATTTCCAACAGTGGACGGAAAAATAGGGTCTTCTCCGCGTAGCTCCGAAAATAGCCCCGCGACGCCGGAGTCTCGGAGCGGAAAACGCTACGTGCCTCTTGGCGGGGTTTGGAAGGGGAGCCGATTCTGAGGAGAACCGGGGGAGGTGTTTGGGTGTGAGGCGTCTGGGCAGGTGCGAGCAGGACTGGCACGCTCGCCCGCCTCATGCAAGCGCGTTTACCAGGAGCACGGTAGCGTTAGCGCCGCGGCGTAGCCGGGCGATTTCCTGCAGAGTTCAGTGATCCTGGAAACACGAGACTGAAAGCTAGTTCCCACTGAACCCAGACCCTTCTGGAGGGAGGTCAGCCTGGCTATTGGCTGAGGCAAAACAGCTATTGGCCTACAGCCATTTAAGGAAACGATAACATGTTACTCTCCCAGGGCAGTGGACAAATGCGCTACACATAAGTACATGTGTCCATAATCTCAGCTCAGCTAACAGTTAAATGACCGAATGGACGTCATTGCAGTTTACTGCACTTACTGTAGCATATGCAGTCACTGTTGGTGGAGTGGTCTGTACTCTTTGAAGATGTGTGTATGTGCGCGTGTGTGTATGCGTGTGTGTGTGCGTGTGTTATACATGGGAACAGTGTGCCTGTTTGTCTCACGTGTGTACTGCGGCACGCACACAGTTCCTTTGATGGTTTATGGAGGAAGCGGCCCCATGCTTGCTGCAGGGCACTTCTGCATCACATGATGAGGATGTGTGTGTGTGATGCCCGTGTGTGCGTGGCGGGGATCGCTGGGGGCTCGTGCAATAGTGAGCACCACACACACGGCATTTATGAGTGTTTCTGGAGGGAAGACGAGAGAACGGGGACTCTGGGATAGCACAGTCCTCCAGCTCATCTCCGCTGTTTTAAGGCTCTTGTCTGTGCGCAGTGCCCTGAAGTACTGCAGAAACGCGTGGGAGTGGCTCATCTAGGGAGGCCGAGCGCTGAAGCTCACTATGCTGTCCTCTTCTTCTTTTGCAGTTGGACCCCCATACCGTGCAGTCCAAGAACTGGCACATGGACGTCATAGAGATGAATGGGGTAAGAGGAGGCCTCCCCTTGGGGAACATCCATTACTGTATGGGGCTTTAGTCATTGGTAGTCACAGGACATGTATAGTCAAATTACATTTTTCCCAATGAGTAAAAATATATTTGGACACCTGTAATACACCTGAGAAAGGTATGAAAAGATCATATGTATGTGCCATGTCCTACCTTTGAGCAGTCATAGTTAGGCACTTATTTAGGTTTTTTTCCCTCTTTTTTATGCTCACACACTGTCATGTCTTTCTTCCTTCAGATCAAAGTGGAGTTCTCAATGAAGTTCACCAGCCGGGACTTAAGCTTGAAGAGAACACCTTCCAAAAAACAGAGTGGCGTGTTCGGTGTCAAAATCAGCGTGGTGACGAAGTGAGTCGGCTGTTTTGTCCTTTAGTGAAAAGAAACACCTGTCAACCACTGCACCGAGATAAATACAAACATGATATTGCAGTTAATTTATCACATCCATTTCCTCTCCCATCAATTATCATATTTATTATTTGTATTCCATGTTATTTATTATTGGGGCCTATGTGGTATTGGTTAAGGAATTGGGCTTGTAACTCATAAGAGCTTGTAAGAAGCTGCAGGTTCAAATCCCTACACAGACCTCTGAGAAACAAGCCTGCCAGACTGCCCCTTTTCCCTTGATGTTCTGGGAGCCCCTCATATTACAACTATAAACATGAGGACGCTCCTCACTGACCTGTTTCCAAACAGCATGCCCCAGCTTGCAAGAGGCTGCAGGTTCAAATCCATGGTGCAGTGGAACTGCTCTTGTACTCATGAGCCAAAGTACTTAAACAGAATTACTTAAGTTCATAATATTCAGTTGAATACAGCAAATATATACTATGTACAAATAAACAGAAAAGGCTGTGTAAATTACATTCAATAAAAGTATCTGTTAAGCAAATTAGTGGTAACATTTTACACATAGTGCTAATGATATGGAGATGAATTTGTACAGCTGCTTGAATGCCTCTATTTGAGCGCGCCAACCGAAGGGCTTTGTTCCTCCACAGGCGGGAGCGTTCTAAGGTGCCTTACATCGTCCGCCAGTGCATTGAGGAGGTGGAGAAGAGGGGGATCGACGAAGTGGGCATCTACAGGATCTCAGGGGTGGCCACGGACATCCAGGCCCTGAAAGCGGCCTTCGACGCGAGTAAGAGGACTGCGCCAGGGTCTCATACGAACTGAGCATTATTTTAGGCCGCTGTTTGCGTGCTAATGTTCTTGTTGTGTAGACAATACCCTGTCTAGCACAGGTAGTCCTGAAAAGCTTCTAGAATACTGCTAAATCAGATAAGGTGATTGGACTGATTTGGAACTTCCATTCGTTCTGCTGCGAATCTTGGCAAAATAATTATTTTAAATACCTTAATTCCACACGCACCCGAGACATTTCTGGAGATTACTGACAATTATTAAAAACATCTTCACCGATGTTCCAAATAAACAGTTCTCCTTTCGTTTATATTGTAGGATTAAGTGCTTATGTTTATGCTCGTCACATGTCCTGGTGAAAATTCTAGGTGGTCTGCAAGGACCAGTGTTAAAGTTTAGTAGCATGTAGAGTAAAAAATGTGTTTTGAACACGGGTCTGTTCTGCAGTGCTTCTCTCTCAGCCTCTCTCTGCGCTGAGCTGTGCCTTTCCCCTCTCCTCCTCTAGGGGCAGTATACTGCGTATATCACGCAAGGCATACCTCAGCTTTTCTAAAAACAGGACTCTTGTGGGAAAGAGCAGGCGGCCACGAGACTCCCAGCTGTCAGCTGCAGTGGCTTTATGATTGCTGGGAGCAGCTCATAGGCAATAGGAATGCGCAAAGACAAATAAAAAACAGAAATAAGCCGGCTAGCGCTCTCGAGAAAGAGAGCGGCCGGATGCCAGCGACGGTTCTGAGTGTTCCTCTTCTCTCCGCAGATACCAAAGACATCCTGATGATGCTGAGCGACATGGACATCAACGCCATCGCGGGGACGCTGAAGCTGTACTTCCGGGAGCTTCCGGAGCCGCTGCTCACGGACCGCCTGTACCCAGCCTTCATGGAGGGGATAGGTATGCCTGACCCGCGACCTCTGACCCCTGTGGAATTCCTGCATATACCATCCTTACACCATTTACTCTAATAACTAAGCGCAATGAAAGGTCGTCCGGATTGCTTCCTGGGGTAATAATATGAACTCAGGAATGGTGTTTGGCAGGACGTACCCAAAATGTATTATTCAGCTGGCACTTCTAAGCCTGACTGCTTTGTGATCACTATGTCCAGCCCACCTCATTTAAAATTGATGTTAAACTGTAATGTGTATATTAAGTACTAATGACCCAACATTGATTACTTTGAGAGACTGGCTTGTGAGTGTGTGGGACAGTTCTCGACCGGTTTTTTGGGAGGGGCGGTTTGTAACGCCGCACGTGTCTCCCCACAGCGCTGTCGGACCCTGCCGCCAAGGAGAACTGCATGATGCACCTCCTGCGCTCGCTGCCCGACCCCAACCTCATCACCTTCCTCACCCTGCTGGAGCACCTCAAGAGGTGAGGCGCGCTCGAGCGTCCGCCGAGGCCGCGTCCGATTCGCCGCCCCGCCCCGGAGCCCCTCGGCCGGGATGGCGGGGAAACGGCGGTAAAGAGCAGGGCCCGTTTCTGTTAGCCACACGCTGCGACGCGTGCGCTCGGTCACGCGTGTGCACTTATCAGACCCCTCAGACCAGGCCAGGCCCGTTTCTGTTAGCCACACGCTGCGACACGTGTACTCGGTCACGCGTGTGCACTTATCAGACCCCTCAGACCAGGCCAGGCCCGTTTCTGTTAGCCACACGCTGCGACGCGTGCGCTCGGTCACGCGTGCGCACTGTCAGGCTCCTCAGACCAGGCCAGGCCCGTTTCTGTTAGCCACACGCTGCGACACGTGTACTCGGTCACGCGTGTGCACTGTCAGGCTCCTCAGACCAGGCCAGGCCCGTTTCTGTTAGCCACACGCTGCGACACGTGTACTCAGTCACGCGTGTGCACTGTCAGGCTCCTCAGACCAGGCCAGGCCCGTTTCTGTTAGCCACACGCTGCGACACGTGTGCCCGGTCACGCGTGTGCACTGTCAGGCCCAGGAAATCCAGTCAGCGATTATTCAGGCGGTGCCTCTTCCCGACAGGGCTGTGCCGAGCTCCGATTGGTCCGCAGAAGCCCTGCCGTCCAGGTGCAGGCTTTAATGGCTAAAGATGACTCCCCGCATGGACTCACACCAACCTGCTGTGTCAGCAACTACTACAAAGAGTGCAGTTTGGTTGAATTGAAGTCCGCTTTTTTTAATGATGAAGAACAAATTACTGGAGTCTAGACGTATATAGCAAAGAATCTTGTTCATCAAAATTTGTTCTGAATTACAATTTCTGCTTCAGTTCTGACCGATATGTCAAGAGGTACTTTATTTCTGCTGCATATGCACTTTTTGCTCCACCGTGTCCTTAGGAGTGATGAGTTCCTGTTAAGCTTTGTGCTAAGAATGAAAGGTTATAACACACTACAGTGGCTGACGGTACCCAACAGACCGTTTTTACAGCCTGTATAAAACGCACAGTTAGTAGTCGTATAAATTCCTTCAGAATGTCAGAGGTTAGCAGAAAAACCTGCGAGGGTCTGTTAAAAAAAAAAAAAAAAAAAAAACTGGCTGGCATTCAACAACCTCCCCTTCCACACCACCCCCAGGGAGCGGAGTGAACATTATCACTTTCTTTCACTTATCATTAACGTGCGCGATTATGCCATTGCAGGGAAACGCCATGAGCACACTTACGGCACCAACTTTTATTAAAAGATGATATCACTGTGAGACTGCCGCATGGTGCTGACACCTGCTGGCCACTCTAGGGAACTGCAGTGCACGAACTGGCGCACCTGAACAGAACAGCTGGTGAGGTCGCACGGGGACGAAGGGCATGGGGTTAAAGCGCTCGGCAGACGAGTGGTTAGTCATCGCTAAATCAGCAACAGCGGTGTCATCCAGACTCCACTGGCAGGTGGTCAGTTGATGGCTTTATGATGGGGTCTGATGGCTCCATTGTGGCTGAAAGTGGACGTGTTTTAGTGATGCTGTTATTTGACCGAAGGACCATCACCCCGGTAGATTTAGTTCTTTATGGACATCCCTGCGCAGTGTAGACAGATGTTTGGTTTCTCCCCTGCCCCAGCGCTCCGTTTGCTCTGTGTTTCCCTTTCTCAGTCTGAAATTCAAACCAAGTGTTGCTTAAGGGGTTTTTAAAATGTTTTTCCCCCCTGTCTGCACTCCTGTGTGCGGGGATTGAATACGTGTGTGGAACATCCTCTTTGGTCCTGGGGAAAACAGGGCCTGGGAGTTATGAATGAAAGGCCAGCGTGCGTCCTCCTCATGTAACATGAGTTCACATCTGGAAGAGCCGGCAATCGAGTGAAGATCAAAAGACGTGTCTCCTGGGCGGTGGTGCCAATAAAGCTTTAGATTCAAAACGTAAAGAGAAAAACAGCACGGCAGGCTTTCATCTGCGTGGGCTGCTGGGCTCGTTTTCTCTCTCTCTCTCTCTTTGTTTGCACATCTGGATGCGCTTAGCGTCAGGCGTGGAGGGGGAGCGGTGGCGGAACAAAGACGTCGGGCCCCGTGGGCCCCGTCTCAGAAGGGCGCAGGAAGTGGAGTCGCACGCGGACGGGTCGTGGGGAGGGGGGGTCCCGTGTGCCCTGTGCCCGAGGCCCATCGCGTGAATTAGAATTAAGAACCCGTGTGGTGAGGGCACAGTGGCCGTTTGTGCCACAGAGGGGGGTTCCTCATGTTTTGAGGTGCAGGGGAGATTTTTAGCATGTGATGTCTGGCCACGTGTCTGCATAGATGTGCATGTTCTGCACGTGCACTTCAGTGAATTGGCCAGTGAGTCAGAGAGCATGAGATTTGATGTTTTGTCATTTTATTCTTCAATTTTGGCAGCCGCAGAGGGTACGTTATGGTCACTTCTGCTACTAAAATTTTATTATTTTCATTTTTTTTTAACTCCCCATCCCACCCTCCCAGATTCCTCCCCATTTTGGAATACCCAACATACAGCTGCACTCATTTTGCACGCTCTGCAGCCAATGAGGGAAAGTGTCAACAAGCACAGCCTCTCCTAGCATGTTGTGTTGCCAGCTGCTTCTTTTTACACCGTAGCCCCGCAAGTCAGGCTCACACAGACATGAGTTCAGATGAGACACTTTATTTGTAGCTTTATCAAACAGACCTCAGGTGCCAGATTTACCAGCAGGGGTCGCTAGAGAGTGATGAGATACAGGTCCAGGCCAATGGAGGATGAGCCACCCAGCAGCCCTCCTGCTTGTTAGCTTGTGTGCTTGAGAAAGGAGGCTCTTGGCAATGGTGCAGGTAGCATAGCCTAACTCTGCAAAGCATTCAGAACCGTCAACTGTTTGGTACTGGGTGCCATGTCATATACAGAACAACAGATCCCTGGATAGACAAACTGTACAAACACACACAGACATGCACACAGCGGCTGTAGGATATTGTACATTCCCAGAAACAAAACAAAAAAAGTTTTAAAATGTACAGTAATTATAAAAGGCTATATTTGAATTTCCAGGCACTGGTATTATGTCCTGTGTGCTTTTCTATACTTAGGCCGATCAACTGGGGCGACATAGCTCAGGAGGTAAGACCGATTGTCTGGCAGTCGGAGGGTTGCCGGTTCGAACCCCGCCCTGGGCATGCCGAAGTGTCCTTGAGCAAGACACCTAATCCCTAACCCGTAACTGCTCTGGCGAATGAGAGGCATCAATTGTAAAGCGCTTTGGATAAAAGCGCTATATAAATGCAGTCCATTTAACTGAGCAGCTCTTGACTCCAGTTCCAGTTTTGCCGAGCGTCCGTCGCACCGGTGTGATTTTTTTTTAACGCTTGTCCCGTCTCTTCGCAGGGTTGCGGAGAAGGAGCCGATCAACAAGATGTCCCTCCACAACCTGGCGACCGTCTTCGGCCCCACCCTGCTCCGGCCGTCCGAGTCGGAGAGCAGCAAGGGGCACGTCACGCTGGCCTCCGACATCTGGTCACACGACGTCATGGCGCAGGTAGGCGCGGCACGAGATGAGGAGGTTCGCTTTTAGGGGCGCGGAGAGGCTTCTGGGTAGGAGGGAGTCTTTGCGCTCTAAGGGAACGGGGTCCGGGGCCCTCTCTTGTTCACTGAAAGCTGAAAACACGCCAGCCTTTAGAGGACCTTGTCCGATCCAAAACTGATTCAGGGCCAAAATAGCCGTGTAGCTAGGAGCTGGGAGCGAGGAAGGCTTTGTGAAGCCGTTGTTGGACCTCAAGACTAAAATTATGCGTTGAAACTTTTAAATGAAATGGGACAAATACTGAGCTTGCTGAGGGAAGGGCCTCAAGAAGTCTTCCGTGGCTTGGTACCAGTTCCTCACCATACTGAAAACACCACTTTACCCTCAACAATTCCTTCACAACATAACAAGATTATTTCAAGCAAATTTGGTATGATTTGAAAATTTACGAGATAAAAAGTATGTTCGTGTTTATAGAGTATGTATTTGGCCGTTTTAGACCTGTGGGAAAGCTCAGAAGAGCCCGTGTGTATGAATCAGTGCGCGGACTTGGTGGTGAGTGTCAGGCTGGTGTTTCAGCCAAACCAGCTGGATCTTCAGAAGTAAACAGGAAACTGCTCCGCCACCACCACCTAAATTTAAACAGGAATCCCATCCTCCAAAATAAATGGAAAGAGAAATAAACATTTTTAAAAATCCATCATCTGCCTTTTGAATGAGATTTATTTTCTTCTCGGTTTTGTTTGACCTGTTCATTAGAGGCCCCGGGGTCCTGCATGATAAATAAGCCTGACCTGTCGGCTCGCGGTGAACCTTGGCTCGGGCTGAACTCCAGGCACGTCTAATCAAGCGGCCTGTGGGTGAACCCAAACGTGGCTAAAACCAGCCTCACTGCGTTCACTGAGAAGAAGGGCCCAGTGTTTGGAATGGAACGGAGGAACATTTTGGGAACCGCAGGAAGACGATGGTACAGAATGTTCGCGGATAAAAATGGAGTCCTCCCGTACACTCTTGAGGCCTGAGGCACAGAACATGGATTCCCCAGGGCGTACGCTAACGGACCTTGCCCTCACTGGACAGCTGTGCGGGAGGCTAAGCTCTTTATAAGATGTTTCTGGAATTCAGCTCTCTGAAGCGTCAGCTCCACAGGTTGTGGGACGTGGGCTGTTATTAAAGCAGTCAGGACTTCAGCTCTGTTTAGAGCGCAAACAAATCATTTACATTATTATTTGCCCGTTCCCGGACCAAATCCTCTGCTTCTTCTGCGTAGTCAAAAGGAAATTCTCTCGAGCCCAACGGTGGACTGGTGGGTTCCTTTGGGTCAGCCACAGGTGAAAACGCGATCCGCCGAGCGAATTAAAGGTTTTCGGTCCGTCCGTGGCGACAAGCTGTCAGACGCGTTTTTTTAATGTTTTAAAAAAAGCGCGGCTGGCTGACGTGACTTGCCTGCCTGGAGTCGGTCTGGAGGCAGATGTTTTCTGCAGTCGTGAGAACCTGCCCCCGGCTCGCCCGCCCGCCCGCGCGCGCGTCGGCTGGGCATCGCGCCGGCCAGCCTGCTTCCCAGGCCTCCGCGATGATGCGCGCTGCCACGGAAACAGAGTCTGTTTTGGGGAAAAAAAAAAAAAAACCTGGAGACTGTCAGGGAAAGCTCGTGTTTACCAGGTCATTTTATGTCCCCGCAACGTCTCGTATGAAAAACACTGGTTTATATCTGGTTATTTGCGTTAAGGACAACCATATGACCGTTCTCATTACATTACATTTATTTGGCTTTTATCCAAAGCGACGTACAAAAGTGCATTTCATGGTCATAGACAACTGCTAAACACAGGTTCAGTAAGGTACAATACTTATTTTGTACAGCTATTTCTAGCTATTTCTAGTTCTTGTCAATGTAAATGGCAGCAGTCATAATGAAAATATTTTTGCTATTTGTACTACTCCAGGGTGAGCTTAAGTCAGCCAGATATTGCCGCATTTTCTTCTCCAAACATTATGCCAGCCACCCATCCAAGCACTACCATCTGTGTGTATCCACATGTAGCACCCATAAATTAGCTTCATGGTAAACCCATATGCATTGGTTCCCAGATCTGTGTTTTGAAAATGCATGTATAACTAAGGAGAAGAGCAGCATAGTTAATCAAGTATGCTTCATTGATTATGGTATTCTTCAGCCCTGACCTTTGACCAGGGATCTCAAACTCCAATGCTGGAAGGTCACGGTGTCTGTTGTTTCTCTCTGTCTCAGGACGTAAAGGCTTAATTTGATTGGTTAAAGAGCCCACACACGCTTCCTGGGACTGTATTAGCTGCTGTTTGAAAGGAAACCTCCAAAACCTGTAGAGACTATGACCCTCCAGAGACCCCTACTTTAGACTGTAGGGTGCGGTCCCTGTTGTTCTAAGTTAGGGATGGTATGACCATATGATGCGATCCTTGTGTTAGGGATGGTATGACAGGTATGATGTGGTCCATAATTTGTAGGTTAGGGACGGTATGACAGGTATGATGTGGTCCATAATTTGCAGGTTAGGGACGGTATGGCAGGTATAATGTGGTCCATGATCGGTAGGTTAGGGATGGCGTTGCAGGTTGTTGGAGTGATTCTCAATGTCTCTCTTCTCCTCCCCCAGGTCCAGGTGCTCCTGTACTACCTACAGCACCCGCCCATCTCCTTCAGCGAGCTCAAGCGAAACACCCTCTACTTCTCCACCGACGTGTAGACCCCCCCTCCCTCACCCCCCCCCAGCCCCCCCCCCCCAGCCCAAGCACTCCGACCGTCGCCAGGAGACACTCCGGGAGCTCCGCCCCTGCATACCTTTCTAACTGTACAGCGCCAGCCAGAGACGGAAAAAAAAACGCCCTCGGAAAAAAAGAAACAAAAAAAAGCAAAACTGTCAAACTGAAGCCACTGTGCTCCCTCTCCGTTCCCTAGCCGTGTCCCGCGCGTTCCCGCGGTGATCGGGACGCGTCCCTCGTCCGTCCGTCCGTCCGCCGAAGACTGGCGACAAGCGGCAGACGTCTCTCATCGATGTACAGCTCCCCGAATCCTCCCCCCTCTCCACGCGTGCGTACGTACACACGAGCACACGCTGCCCGACGGCGCTCGCGGTGCTGGTTCAGAGCAGGCCCAGAGAGACGGAGGGGGGGGCAAAGGTCACCCTGTACACCACGCCGCCCCGGACCAGGACACGCGTCGATTGCCACGCACTCCATACGTTAACACTTGCCTTTTTTGTGTTTTTCCCTCCATTTTGAAACGGGGTAGAGGAGGGCTCTCCTCCCCACAGTCCTACAGCTCCCTCTAGAGAAAAAACGGGGGACCTACCCCCTATTCCTCTCCATCGTGGCGTCATGGCAACGTTACCGCGAAAGGAGCCTCCAGCAGGGACTGTCGTTGGAGCGAGAGTGTGCGTGTGCGTGTGCATGCGATCGCATGTGTGTGTGTGTGTGTGTGTGTGTATGTGTTGTGATCGTTTGCGTGGCGTGGTGGTGTCTGATCGGTATGTGATTTCAGAATGTCCGTTACTCGTCTTGTTTTTTTTTTTTTTTTGTTCCGTTTTGTTTTTGTTCTCTCTCTCTCTTCTCCAGAGGCATTCCAGAAATGGCATTTACATATTTTATAAATATTATTTGTTTGATAGTTTATCTTTTTGATTTCCTCTGCTTTGTGCATGTGATTTGAGGAGGGTTGTGCGCGCGCGCGCCACCCTTAAGACCGGGGAGAGACGCCGCGCTCGGTGGGGCTTCCCCCCACCGCCACTGGTTCCGCGCTAACGTTAGCTGCTAACTAGTGATGATCGCTGCCCTCCTGTGTGGAGTCCAGGCCAAAATTCGCCCTATTTATTATAAATATATATATTGCGTGTGCCTGTACAGTCCAGTACATCTATAAAACTGCTCTGCGGAGTCGATTGTTTGAAGTTTATCAGGTAGTGATGTTTTTTTATTTAGTTCCGTTTCTCCTTTGCAGTCAATGTTGACTGAGCTGTACTGTAATAACATGGACAACAAAAAAAAAAAAAGGAAAAAACACAAAAAAAACTGATGTACAAATTCTGACAGTCGATTCGTTAGCATTTCGTTTTAAGTTGGGCTGGAAGCCTAAAACGGAGGTTGTTAAATATGACTCCAACAAATATGGAAAATGTCGCTTCTTTTAAAAGTCAAGCCAGTCCTGTGTATGACGGCATTTCTTGTGTAATTATGGGATGATTTGTGTTAATTGCCCTCGTTGCATGTTCAGCTTGTCGTCCATCAGGCTGGGTAACACAAAGGTAGATTCTTCTGCTGTTTTGCCGCGTTGGTGCCAGTGCTCTCAGTGCAAAGCCATGCAAATCCAACCTTTATGCTATCAAGCCCGCAACATATCTTAAAATAAGCACTGTTAGATGAGTACCATTTGATATTTTTAATATAAGATTAAAGAAAAAATCAAACCGTGTATTTTGCTTCCATTAGGAAGAAATTGAGTACATACTGTATTAACAATAAGGGTTAATGTTGATGTGAACTGTTTTTTTTTCTTTTTTAGGAAAATAAAATAAAAGTGCACCAGATGGTTGTCTTGGTCATGGTTTTGTGGAAACTGTGTATTTGGTGTCCTTTACACTTTGTTTAAAAAGTTTGCTGTGCACACACTGCAGCAAGCATAAATAACTTGTATTACACAACAACTTTAATTGTCTGCTACTAACATAGATATTTTTAGTAAATCGGAAACTCATACGTCACTCTCCAAAATTATTCACCCTTGAAAAAGAAAAGCAAAGAAGGCTATAAAATAAACACAGATACAGCTGTATTGTATGCTCAAAAAACATTCTTTAATACTAATAAAATTCCTAGGTGGAAAAGATTGTTAGAATTACTTTTTCCAATTATTTTGCACTTCATCTCAATCTTTTCTTCTATATCAAGGGTGTAAATATTTTTGGAGGGCACACTGTACCTCAAGAATTTCATTTAATGACCACAAATGGCAACAAAGTTGAGTTAGAAAAGGTTATTGGCATTACAATAACTTGTTTAATATAGGCATTGATTTTTTTTTTTTACAATAAATATTGAACAAACTGTTTGAAAATCCATGTTTTATAGCTCAGCCCCAGTGTTCAGGGGGCACAGTCCCACGGGGTTTATGCATCTTTGTTTTAAACTCTTAAGAGCAAGACAAAGAGCTGAGTTTCATCAAAGAAACTGACTGGTGTAATTATGGCTCAGATGCTTCCCTGGAGTTGAGCAGCCTTGTTTCTATGTACAATCTTTGCAGACAAAACACAACATCACATCTGGTCCCCACAGCCCAGCGGTGTCCAATCATACCAGGAAGGGCCGGTGTGGGTGCAGGTTTTTTTGTTTTAACCCAGCACTAAGACATCCAATTCTATTTACCAAGGTGTTGATTGAAGACCATAAGCAGTTAATTCACTGAATCAGTTGTTGTAGTGGCTGAGATTAAACAAAACCCTGCACCCACGCCGACCCTTTTTGAATAAGACTGGACACCCCTGCTATACATCGTCCTTAGATACACTACACATAATTCCTCTGTAACTGTCAATCTCCGGCCAATTCCGGAAGTGTGTCTCAGACAGCTTGGGTGAATCCACTGAGAACCAGCAGGGCAGAAATGCAAATTAAAGTGTCCCGTCGTGGTGTTCATCGTAGGTAGTATTCTATTGCTGCAGAAAAAGCTGCAAAGCCTCCACACCCAAGTACTCCTGCTTTGAGCCCAGCTGTCAAAGAAGGAAAAGAAGTCATTTTCTTCAGTTAAAACATACTATCCACAGACACTGATTAGCACACATGCTTGTTAACTGGTTAGTGTTCTATCTCTCAAGTAATCTTAACCATTGCAGTAAGTCATTTTCCCACTCTGTTCCCTGTACTGAAATACTGAACTCTATATTCCTGGGCCCATTAGTAGACCCAGTATAAAAGATGGAAACAGGTACATATGCATTAGTGGAACAGCATATTGTACAGGAAAACAGGCCATTTTAAAATGAGTATATTCCTTTAAAAAACAAAAACCTCCAGAAAACTGATCCTTATCCTCCAATCTGGAAAGCCAAATCACATTTGTAGGCCATTTCAACCACTGCAATGTCCTACATCTTTAAGGAGAGTGTGTGAGTGTGTGTGTGTGTTTCCGCCAATGTGGATGATGCTTGCTACCAGCTCTTCTCACTCAGTGGTTCCTCAGCTGAGCTGTAGAGTCTGCATCACAGAAATTCCCTTTATCTGCAGATGACACAGGCAAACTACAAGCACCCAACTGCTATTGGACAGCAAGGAGGGGGGAAACCCCGCCCACTGAAACCCTGCCTATCCAGGTGTCTCAGAGTCCATGGCCATTGGTGCTTCTTCCTGCAGGACCCCTGGCTACAGTCAGCATTCAGTTCTGCTCCCCAAGGCTCATTACTACTCCGAGCACTAGTGTTTCAGCTGGGTGTACCACCCCGAATGGACAAACAGCTTGGAAAAGAGGAAAGAAAACAAAAGAGAGAAGAAAAAAAACCTACCTCTGAATCCAATTGCTCCCCCAGTCACACAGCCACTGTAAACAGCATTTTTCCAGTCAGACTTGCCTCTGTGCTGAAAAGTGAAACAAATCTGGTTAAGAAAAATGCAACAGATCTATTCGCCCAGATTTTTGTGCAGTTTTGCATGTAACTTCTCCAATGCAGCTGAATTCACTTTATGTAAACTTGGTCAGACAAAACAACCTGAGGTTGTTCCATGATCTGTGCCCAATGTACCAGGAAGATTAAACACCACAAAAACAGACATCTCAAAAACAGAGTCAACATGAACTACATTATTGCCATCTATTGAGGCTTTCTGAATAGCACTGGAAACTCACAGCTATTCTCTGCAACACACTAAAGAAAAAAATTACTCTTGTTAAGTGGGATAAGAAATTTATTTCTTATTATTACTGAATAAAAATTATTCTGAATCATCGGTGAAACTTATTACACATGATGTTTTATACATCTCAACAAAACAAATAATCTACATTAATTTAAAACAACAATTTCATGAGTGGCTAAATGACACAGTGGCTCTGGACTTCAATTATTGAATAGAAAGTTGCAGATTGTAATTTTAGGAGAGACTTCACACTTGAGCACAGAACCAGAGATAACATCTACTTATAAAATGTATCTTTAATTTAAACAAAAATTGTGCAGCAGATGTCATTAGTACTGAAAACTAGGGCAAACGGTATGCTTTCTAAATTATTCAAGGGCACAGATATAAAATTAGGACACTGGTCCTATGGGGTTCACATGTCACCTCAAATGTGTCTACCACACAGCACAGGATGTGATTTCAACAATACTTAAGGGTCTAAATCTAGGCCGGAGTACGGAATTCCAATGTATAACGGCCGCAGCTAGTTTACGTTTTGGGTCAGCTCTTCGTTGTTTTCATCAGAGCTGAAGTAAATTAACTGCTAAATGTGAATGAATGCCGGTCTTGAAACACCATTCCTGCCTAGGATTAATCTGTCGGAAAAAAATCTGTAGTAGCGGCATAAAACCAAGCAACCGGCAGGAGGCGGCAAATGACAATTATTCATTCAGAAACATCGAAATTGTTCAGCCAAATTTTTCTATCGTATTGTCCACACATTCTCCAAGTAAGTTTAAATTTTTTTTTAAATTTTCGTACAGTAAATGGTTTAAAGATACGTCTACTCAGAATGATTTGTAACACGCCATATAGTGAATGCATAGAGCTATGTACAGCATTTGATGTATCTAGACGACCATGTCACATTTAGACATAAGCAGAGCTATACAACTTACTGATTCAATCAAACACTCGGTGCAAGAAAACATCGCGCCCACAATAGCAAAATTTTTGGCATACGACATGCCCCTTTGTCCCATGTCCCGCAGCACTTCTCTTGCTGTCGGTGTCCTCATGGGATCCTTGGGGTCTAATCCGACGTTGGTATCGATGCCTGCAGTAAAAACACCAAACGCGCCTCCCAGCACAAACCCTGTAGGAAAACATAGCGATTGTCAAACACTGTATGAAATCATAGCGATTGTCGGGCTTACAAGAGAGTTTTCTGACAGCACACTCGTTGTTATTAATGTGTCTATGCTGTCTATTAGCAATATAACAATGGCAGGGGGACATTCAGAAAGTGGGGGTCAGAGATCCAAATTCGTATACATCTGCCACTGGCTTAACGTTCGCTGAGTCACCGATTCCGTCACAGAGACAGCATTACCAATATTTCGCATACAAAATAGCGAGTTAGCCATTAAGAAAGCATTATACTTGAACTGAACGCCAAGTTTCTGTCTGTGGCTAGGCTAGCATTCAAGCAAGCTAAATGTTAGCTAGCTAGCAAATATTGCCCGACTAATTACCACTAGATAACGTTTGACACATAGAATATAGTCCAAGCAGTTCGCTGATCACCAGATGCTGTTTAGACAGATAGCTAAATTCAAGTTCTAAACACAAATACCTCCTACACAGGCCAACACCGCTTTGAAAGCACAGCTCTCCATCCCTCGTTCAATCATCTTCTGCTCATCAGTCTTATGAGGACTCGGAAGGCCGCCCATTATTGTGGGGTTTAGCTCCTTTATTTGCCGCTTTTCTCCGATTAGGTGTTCCAGGAGGGTACTGTACTGAAATTGAGCCATTTCTGGGCTCGAATCAGGCGATATTGAGCCCGACATCGACCCATTGGTGCTGCCTGTGGACGCCGCCATGATTGAGTTAGCGACTTGTTACCAGAGTAAATTTAACGTGAGTGTACGAATTTAAGTTTCGCCAAAATGCAACGAGCAACTACTTTTACTTCTCCGAATATTTTAACAGGACAGTTGCGTTCCATCATTGCGCATTATTGTTCAGAAATTTATTAAATTATGGCAATTATAATAGATCGTTGCATATTTGTAATTTCAAGGTTGTGAAAGTGAAAAATATTACATCTGCTTGTCGGCTGCAACAGATTCGACACAAAGCTCATGAGATATACCGAGTTGACCTTGTGTATGAAAACCTCTGGCTGTCAACAAAGTTCACCCTTCTTGGTGTTGTCAGTCCAAACCCTGAGCTTTGTCATCATATTTACATTTGCCATCTCCAAAACTTACAATACCGTTAACTCGTCATACTCATAAAACGCTAACAAAGTAATCGGATATAAAACTGGTTGTTGCTTTTTTTCAGATACACAGTGTAAATAACATTTATTATAACAGTGTCGTAGCAATCATTTTATAAACAGCCATTCGTCAAAAGAAATAACGTTAAATTCCGCCACTAATATCATGGATGAAACTACACGTCCCATGAGTCTTTAAGGTTGCTGCAGTAACCTCGCGTGCACCCTCTGGTGGAATAATCAGATTCTACTTGCTAGTCAGCATCGCGTCGTACATCAGCAGCCGTGAACAGGTGAGAAGAAAGGTGGTTATTTCCCTTCACTTACGAAGTGTTTATATCGTTTGCGGAATAAATAGTTGTAACGGCGAGTCTCTTGTCTTTTAGGTATTCA
This sequence comes from Anguilla rostrata, assembly GCF_018555375.3. Classification (NCBI taxonomy): domain Eukaryota; kingdom Metazoa; phylum Chordata; class Actinopteri; order Anguilliformes; family Anguillidae; genus Anguilla; species Anguilla rostrata. The sequence continues at coordinate 42,997,158 of NC_057941.1, read as the reverse complement.
AGCTTCTTACACGGATAGTAATTTTCTTAGCTTGTCATAACCTGGCTGTGATGAGCAAGCTGACTGGCGGGAGTTCACTTCGTTTACCACTAATAAAAGACGCCCGGTGTAGCTCGTTAATTATTTGGCATTTTCAAATGTTGTTTTCGGTGTCCACTCTGCCATCTGTCTACTTCTGTTAGCTAACACGTTTAAAAACCGTGACATTTCAGTTACGCTTTGGAGTTCGCTGGTTCGCTCTGTACCCGGCGACAGAAAACACTGCAGTACAGGTTTCTGTCATAATTATGTTGTCAGGCAGTAAGGTACAGAGTCATCAGTTCTTCCACTGTTGTAACTGTACTGGGTAGATGCACTGGGGGGTAATTATTCGTTTCATACTTGTTGTCATTGGAATGAGACATGCGTGTGTTATCTTGGTTTGAGTTGATAATAATTTGGGGACCCGCGATTTTTGAATGTGTTGTAGGTAAAGAGGCAAATGATGGAGAAACGCAGACTTGTTGATTTCTTAAGTGCCGTGCGCACTAGCATGGCTATTTTTGTACAGTAGCACTAGCTTGTTATGTACGTTACATGACGTGGCTAATATTGCGTGATAAAACAACAATAACAAGAGCACATTGAAGGCAACTATTTAAATGTAAGCCTTGTTAAGATTCCAGACGCACAGTAAAATGTTTAGTGTTAAATAAACTCTTGCATATGGTGCCTATTGTAGGCTACTCATATTTACTCATTTTAGCCTACGAGTTGAATAAATACTGGACATTTTACTGCGCGTTCCTATGTGCTCATGTCATGGTCCTACGTGTTATAATTAACGTCAGTCTTAAAATTCTTAGTCTGTGACTGTCAAAGATGACGTAAAAAGGACAGGCGATGATGAGTTAGCTATGTTAGACATTTTTGAAGTGGATTCTAATCTAATGTGCATCGCTGCTGTATTAGACAGTCGCGAATGAACGACCTGCGGGCTTTATCAATGTTTTAATCCGCAAAGTTACCAAACTGTGGATTTATCTGAAGTTAAACGAAGTTAAACGGTATATTGTACATATAAAGAAAACTTGAATTACAGCGAATATTGAACGTCACTGGAGTACTGTAGAAATGTACGACAGGCTGTCGTTTTGTTTGAATTAAACATGACAGGCATTTATGATATTCTTGTTTTTTATTTCACGAAAATAACATGATTGTTTGGTTCACATAGGACGCAAGGGCGCTGTTTTAACAATAACTGTCAATATTTTGACAATGGTACAACTTTTGTGTCTGGAGTTTTTGGTCTATATCATATTAAAGCCTTTTCCTCCATAATATGGATGCCTTCTAATGCATGAGAGCTTTTGTGCTCTTTTAAACGCTAAAATAAATCCCACGATTATTCATCCGTACTTTTCCATCATAACCGTCTGTTGCTATTACGGGCTTTTGTCGTGCTTCATCTTGGCATCTGTTTAAACGTTGTTGATTTCTTTAATAGGTCCCTAAGTGATTCATTATAGCGTGACAGACGCTTGTAGGATAGATCACAGCCCGTTTAGGATTTACACGTTTTTGCACACACCACGAGACCCTGGGATTTATGAAAAATACAAGGGATTCCTTATGGTTATAAGGCTAATCTTGTGTTTAAATGTAGGCCTGCTTCATTGGTATAATGTACTGATCATAATTGTGTTGCATGTATTTTGAATACTAGAAAGGAAACAAATAGTGATTGGTGCCTAATTTGTTTCTTTAATTAGCAACGCATTGTCTGCATTGAAACGGCCATCATTTTGTGTTGAGAAAATAGGCCGATTTAATGCGAATACTGTGGCGTCCAATTCAGCATTATTTTGTGACATCATCCACAGAAAATATGAGTGAATTTGATTTATAATGTCTCAGACCATCACAGAAATAGACGCAATATTGAATGGAATATAGAATACAGAATGGAAACGATATTTTTCTCTGTTGGCTGAATGCTTGTTTTTCCTCTTGTGGGTTAAAGCTTTAATCTAAAAATAAGGATTCCCTCATTTCCCAGTTAAGCAAACACTACTCGCATATAATTACAGCCTAGTTTTCTCAGAGTTCTCCGTCCAGAAAATGGAAAAGGCAGGGACTGTTCTGTGGCACAGATTTCCGAATTCGCCGTTTCCCTTCGCGGAACGCACTGTCCTAGATCACAGACGGGCTGCCAGAGAGGATGGAGAGAGAGCTGTGTGTGAACAGAGCCGTCTGACTGAGCCAGAGCCCCTGTGTTTTTATCCATCTCAACGCTGAGTCCTCTGCACAGACTGAGAGCAGTGCTCTTTGCCGTAACTTTAACGCAGATTTGGCCTGAGCATTTTACGGTTGTTTTGTGTACATCGTTTTTCATCAACTTTGGTTTTCGCTGAATTCATTGTGCTCTGTAAGAAATGAAAATAACCCAAGCTGCCTCTTTGGTGGCCGTAAACTAGAATGAACATGAATTGGGGTGGAACTGGGGAACATGAATTGGGGGGGACTGATCACACCCAGGGGGGTGGGGGGGTGGAGTGGAGTGGGGCTGGGTACTGCCAGTCACTGGGTAACCCACGCAAGAACAGCAGCGTCAAAAAAGCCATTTGCACCTTGAGAAGTGTCTGTCAAAAAAATGAAAAAACATTCCAACCCGGAATTATGTGGCTCACGGAGTGTTTATGCCAGCAGACTCTGAAAACAGTGTCATTTGCATAAATGTGATATCAGCATTTAAGGTCAAAGGGCATTGCTGTGAGTCAGAATGGATGCTTCAGACATGAATTTCAAATCTAGACGTCAACCTCAAAATGCATGTAAAACTGGTGGTAAGACTGATCCTTCAGAAGGACGAACGCGGTAGCTGTGTCTCACGTCACATGTCAGAACACTGACCTTGTGAATGGTCGTGAACGGTCATGAGTGGTCATGAATGGTTATGAAAGGTCATGAATGGACAGGATTTTGGGGAGGGGATGGTTGTTTCACCTGATTCCCTGCCCGCTCAGGAGTCAGAGCACCAGAGTCTCACGACCTGAGAGAGCCGGATGGCTGAAAATCAGTTTTCTGGTCACATAGCCTGCCGCTGCTGAGCTCATTTCAAACCCCGCTGAGGAGGGGGGAGGGGGGAGGGGTGCTGCTATAAATAGCCGCTCCATTGACAGGGGACACATCCAGCTGTTTGGTGGGGGCAGCAGGGGGGGGGGAGGACGCTGGGGGCTGGGGGCTCACGTACAGTACAGCCGAGCATCCACCTACACACCTACACATCTACACACCTACACATCTACACATCTACACACGTCCCTGGAGATCAGATGCGCGCTGACTTCCTTACGGCCGTGCTAGCGGGGATCCAGGGACTCGGCCACGCCGCACTCAGCCGGCTGCAGGATGTGGGTCTCTCAGTCCCGCAGAGCGACAGGAGCGGTGTCTGAGGCTCTCCTTCCCCGTCTGTGCGGGGGAACGGCTCTATTTCAGGGAGCAGCCCGGCCTGTGAAGTCACTGACCTGCAGCTGCGGTTCAGAACGCCAGGTTTTATGTGCCGGGTGGGAAAGTGGTCTCGGACTGGGACGGGGAACATGTTTTACGGCCGGCGGTTTTTCCGCGTTTATGACCTTTTGATTGATTTACCGTTGGCCGGTTCCTCGTTTCGTGATTCACGAGCGGCGGGTCGGTGGGTGCACGTGCGTGTGTGTGTGTGCGTGCGTGTGTGTGTGTGTGTGTGTGCGTGCGTGCGTGTGTGTGTGTGTGTGTGTGTGGTGTGTGTGTGTGTGTGTGTGTGTGTGTGTGTGTGCGTGTGTGTGTGTGTGTGTGTGTGTGTGTGTGTGTGCGCGCGTACATACGTGTTTGTGCCTGTGCGCTCAAGTGCGCGTTTGCGCGTATGCATTTCTGCACACGTTTACCTGTGAGTCCGTGTCCGCACGCACGTGTGCGCGACAGACTGGGCGCTAGGGTAACGGAATGACGCGTGGCGGAACGCGTGGGGGCTGAGGAGAGGAGACGCGGGGGGTCACCTTCCCCCTGGTGCGGCGGTGCAGGTCGTACGCGCGCCGCGGCGGTGTCCCCTCGGCGCAGGTAGCGTCCTGAGAGCTGCGGGGGAACGCTCGCCCTTCTGAGAGAGCGAGAGGGCGGTCGCATTTTCGGCTGCATTTGCATGCGCGTAACAGATCGCTGAGGGTGAATGCGCAGGTCAGCCGGCGGGCAGAAGGAAAGTGCTTTTTGTGCAGGATTTTGAGGCGTTTTAGCTTGTGCATGAAATGAAAGGAATGTGAAATGTGTTTTGTTCTATGCTTATCAGTTCTGCAGAAAGGTTTGCTTTATTTTGGGCTAATAAATGTTGTCTGTCTCTGACTTTGTGAATTGATTTGTTACTGTCTGTCTTGGCCAGGTCGCTCTTGGAAAAGAGATTTTGAAACTCAATGAGCCTATTCTGGTTAAATAAAGGTTAAATAAAATAAAAAAATGGGTTGGGTTGTGTGGTGTGTGCTGCAGGTGTTTGGTGCTGTGCAGTTGGGTTGTGTGGTGTGTGCTGCAGTGTTTGTCTGTCATTGTTTGTGAATTGCATTGTTTGGTCTGTCTTGGCCAGGTGTTCGCTGTTGGAAGGATTGGTTGTATGGCTATTCTGGTTTGGTTATATAAAGTTGGGTTGTATGGTGTATGCTGCAGGTGTTTGGTGCTGTGCGGTTGGGTTGTATAGTGTGTTCTGCAGGTGTTTGGTGCTGTGCAGTTGGGTTGTGTGGTGTGTGCTGCAGGTGTTTGGTGCTGTGTGGTTGGGTTGCATAGTGTGTGCTGCAGGTGTTTGGTACTGTACGGTTGGGCTGTACTGGTCCCAATGATGTGTGTAGGCGGCAGATGGTGAGAGCAGACAGTGTCTGGAGAGGGCCTTTGCCCAGGGGAGCGGCAGACTAGCCGTGTCTGAAACGCGATCCCTCGGCTCATCAGGTGACAGGTGATGCTGGATCATGCACAGAGAGACCGCAGCAGGAAGCAGGAACCCGTGTGATCCTGAGAAAGTGATCACAGTTGATCTGGGTGCAGTTCAGCACGATGGCTTTGCCTTAAGAACACTGCAAATTTTCCTCGGGACAGGAAACATATTTTTTAAAAACCCAACCCCTGTGCTCTTTGATCTTAAGAGGCTTAAAGGAATTGGCCATTGTTCCTTCCCTCACCCTTTGGAAAGGAGCGGCCCGGGATTAGGAGTGCCCCCCGGAGGACAGGCTGACTCATTGCGCCTACCCTCGGAGCAGCACGTCCCCGGGTGCAGTGGAGGGGCTAATCGCAGAGATAAGCGGGGGTTTGGGAGCTGCTCCCAGCTGGCACTGCCAGCCTGCCCCGGGAAGCCCGCTGGATACAGGGCTCATTACGCCCCCCCTCCGTGGGGGCCCACGCCCACGCGTGCAGTCTGAGGCAGGATTTGAGCTTGGGTACGGCCCAGGTCTAGGACAGCGCACTGAGGTAAGCCCCAGTGTTTAATGCTGCGTGTGCTGTGGAGGTGTAGCTGGTCCAGGCTGCAGTTCGGCTCCACAGCAGGGAAGCTCGTGTTCTGTTTATGTGTGTGTGTGTGTGTGTGTGAGTGTGTATGTGTGTGTGTGTGAGCATGTGTGTGTGTCAGTGTGTATGCATATGTATGTGTGTGTGTGCGTGCATGTGTGTGTGTGTGTGTGTGTGTGTGAGAGAGAGAGAGAGAGACAGAGAGTGTGTGTGCAAGGACGCGTGCGCACGTGTGTGTGTGCATGTGCGTGTGCCTGCTGGTCCTTATTGCACACAGTCACATGTATGCATTTGGTCCAAGAATCCAGACCTTCTAAATGACTCATTTTGAAACAAGAGTTTCTTTATCCAAATGACAAACTAAAATAAAAATATCCTAAGCTCAAATTTATAAATTCTTAGAAAATATTTCAGTAAATTCTATCCATTTTGCTATATGCTTTTATATGCAATTACTATAGCATGGAATACCTTTTACAGTACATTACAATGTGTGTTTAAAATAGCACATGGTACTGAAAATAAAAACTGGAATTGCAATTTTCAGTTGTCATGGTTTCAAAGTGCATAGTGTATTTGATAAATAAAAAGGTTGCTCCTCATACTTTGTATTTTGCATTGTAGAACGTGTTAGTCATTTATAAGGGTGCACTTATCCACATGCACATATATCGTCATATATCTGTTCACCTAGTCAGATGGCTTAGATATGAAGCAAAAAAAAGTTCATTTGTTCTCAAACAAGCCAGCGGAGCTTCTTCTACCCCCAAGGTTTAATTATAGAGAACTCATGCACTCTAGAAAATGAATACCTTATTTTAGACTAGCTCAAGCTTAGTCTTTCATTTCTGTAAAGAAGTGAAGTCGGCCTATTCATTTTATAGAGTCAGCATCAGCTCCAGGGCTCCATTGAAATCTGCAAAGGTAATTTTCACTGAAATCTGCAAAGATATTTTGAAGTAAAGCTGGAGGTGTGGAGGCGCAGGCATGTTGATACTTTTTAAGGAGGCAGAGGTTTTCTGTCAGAGGGCCTCTTTTTTGTAAGCTATGTTGGGATTTGACAGGAAATTGACTGCATATTTGCCCCGCGCGTTCGGTCGTTGCCAGCCTCAGTAGATCCTTGGAATGTCATGGCAACGACACACCGTTCTGCTTTTCCTCTCACATGCACCCATAGGCCCATATTTGGTCATGTCAGAAATATGAACTGCCAAACCTCGTTCTTTACGCACGTTGGCCATGCTTGCGTTCTGGATTTGGTCGTAAACTGCGGAAGACTTGATTTAAATTACATCCTCTTGATCTTGGACCATTTTGAAAGCCACATGACAACTTCTTGTTTCCTTTTCAAGGAAACTGTGGCAGGTCTATTACTATATATAGCCTAGCTGTTTGGTTTCGATTTATGTTTACATTACTGTTGATGTACATGCACATAAAGATGTGAAAATTTGCTCTTATCAACTCATATCACTAAATGAATTGATATGAGATATTACAGATCAGTGTGTTTTAATAATGCCACATTCTGTTCAAGATACAGTTCTGTTTAATCTTCAGTTTCTTTAAAACATGCACCTTTCGCTGTGAGTAGATTTCAGTATTAATAGAATCCAAATCCCACAAAGAAAGAGGCAGAAGGGGGAGTGTGTGTGTGAACCGCATGCATCATTATGTGGGCTTTAGAACAGAGTAGTTCCCCACAATTACATGATTACATTAACAACCCAGTCTAATGTGGCAGTGGGTTATTTTTATACAGTCTATGGTTTAGACATGCTCAATTTTAACACTGCCGTACCACACGAAATTTAGACTTTAACAAAATGAAGCGAAGGCAACGTAAGGTCACGATTGTCTATGGAAAAGGGTGTTCAGTATTGACCTAATATAGTCATGTTAGCTCTGTAGGAGATGCCGGCAGAACTGGTTGCCATGCTCTGTTCGGCTAGCGTGTGGGTGCGGCACCTGCGGACGGGAATCCAATTGTTTGCTCACGACAGATGAAACGCCGCCTGGCCACCTTTCTCTCGCTCTCCACCTGGACGAAAGGGAAACCACACCCGGAGACTTCAAACAAGCAGCCCATGCCACCGTCCCGATGCGGCGGCCATGTTGCGGCGTCCTGCCTCACTGAGCTACGTGCACTGGGACACTCCTCTCCAGTTGCGTCAGATGGAGAGAAAAATGGGGGAGTCTTTGACACTGTGAGGGGAAAGTAGATATATTTTAGGGAGGGATGTCCTAAGTTGTCTTTGATAGTATTGTGTTGGGCTGCTGGACGGAGTGTAGCACAGTGGGTAAGGAACTGGGCTTGTAACCGAAAGGTTGCAGGTTCGATTCCCGGGTAAGGACCCTGCCGTTGTACCCTTGAGCAAGGTACTTAACCTGCATTGCTTCAGTATATATCCAGCTGTATAAATGGATACAATGTAAAATGCTATGTAAAAGTTGTGTAAGTCACTCTGGATAAGAGCGTCTGCTAAATGCCTGTAATGTGATGTAATGTAATGCTGATGTGTCCGCATGTCTTACATTAGATATCTTTGTCTTTTGCGGGTTGGGCGGCATCAAAGATTTGTAAAGAGTCGTGTGAATGATGGAATGCAGTGTAGTGACTCAGACTTCCACGCGCCTCTCCACGGCCGTCTGGGGGCCTTTTGAAGAGCACAGATAAGGTTCGTCGAAATGGTTTCCCGAACTTGCGGGGTACGCCGACGCTGCCAGAACAGGAAGTCCTGTCCCCACGGATGAGATGCAATATACACGGAAGCCTTCTCTGGCAGCGGCTTATCCAGGAAGTGCGTATTCTTTGATCTTATTGGTCGGTATCAGAAAGCACTGTGGGTGCAGGGCGGGTCACAAGGCCAAGAAGGTCGATCTCCAGTGGAGATCTTGCCTTGATTTTTAGATTTTGCGCCACCTCAGGAAGTAGTTTTTTTTTACCACCCTCTTTTTCTTATCTCTCTCCCCCTCTTCTCTCACGCTCTCCCTTGATCTCAAAAGTGCTGATAAGAGCTGAAGAGCGGGAAAGGGTTTTTCTCTCCACGGGGCTGTTTGTGCTTCTGCCCCCGTCTACGTTCTGACGGCCCGCTCGGCTCGGGGCCCCGCTCGCTCTTCATCTTCTTTCCCTCGCTCATCTTCATCTTCTTCACCTCAACTCTTTCCTTCACCTCCTTTCACTTCGAATTTTTTGCTTCAGGTACTCTTGAATGTTGATGGAGTCGTGACCCCGCCCTTTCCGTGGTGTAATCTCTCCGGAGGAATGCTCGCGTCGCCGCCGCCCGTCGTGGGGAGTTCCTGCGAGCAGTCCATCACAGCTGACTCTGACACGCGGGACGCCCCGCCCGGCAGGCGCGTTTTATCGCAGGCGCGGGGTGCTCCCCTCGAAGGAATTCCCCCTTTTGTTGCGCTCTCTGTGGGGTACCAGACAGACACGTTCCAGTGAGGTAAGGTTAAGGTTACGCCTTGCGGAACCTTCCGGATTCCTTGGGGGCATTCCTTCCTCTGCTTTCTCGGCTCGGCTCCAATAACGCAGTCAGGGGTGGAGTGCGGGCATACGTGCAGGTTTTTCGGCTGAGATAAGTAATTAGATGCATGCACCAATGGGTCACTCTTATGTTTGACAAGCGTAAAACTGTTTAATAGTAGGGAGCAGAGGTGGAAAATCCGGATTCAGAAGGTAAAAGTCCTCCCCAGTATTTTTTTTTTTCCAATCACCTGGATTTGCTAATTGGCACAATTCTTCACCCAGGTGGCAGAACTAATTAGTGAATTCAGCTGGCTGAGTTCACGGGTGGAAGAAACTGATGGCAGGACTTTTACTTTCCACCTCTAGTAGGGAGGGACACAGGTCATTCATGAGCTTATAAATGCATTTAGTTTTCAAAGTTATTAAAAGTAGAAGCTGCCATGAGATGCAGGAACCCATCATGGCCCTCCTTCTCTACCCATGAGTCAGGCCAATGGCTCTTCAGTTGGGCTTCTGGAAAACGCGGCGCAAACAAGTCTGGGTAGTCCATCAATACGTCTGCCAATGATCTGCTACGTGGGTGACGGATGGGATGAGTCACGGGGGTCATTGTAAAGTTTAGTCAACAGGAACGCAGAGTGCCTGTCCGGCTCAGCCCACTGGTATGGGAGTTATTTATAGGTTTGTGCTCGTGTCATAACTCTGCGGACAAACAGGATAAAGGCCCGACGAGCAGTTAATGCGTTTGCCACATTCCGCGTGTGAGAGGAGGAGGAAGAGGAAGGACGAAGGCTTCTGCGGAGTGCCGAGCAGATTCGCGCCTCGCGGTCTGATTCATCACGGAGGACCGTGTTACAGCGGGCCTGCTCAGTGCGCTGCCAAAACCAGAGAACAAGTCAATCTTAACAAGCACTTGAGTCTTACATTTAGACTCAAAAACTTATTCCTGTTACTTTTTTGCTAAATAAGACAAAAAAGATGATGCCAGTGACAGCTTGGCTCATTTCTAGATTTGCCAGTGGGGTTAGACAATTTCACTTGTCAAGAAAAATAAAAAAAAAGTAAAGTAACATAAAACAAACTAATATTTTCTACTTGAGAGAGAGAAATAAGATTTTAATTTTTGTTACAAGACTGAAACACTTATCGCACTTTTTTTCAGCGTGCCATACATGTGATTGAGAGCAGGTCCTGGTTATAAAGATGGGGGACACAGACTGCAGTGGATGAGGCTGTGGATGAGCCCTGTCTCTCTCTCTCTCCCTCTCTCTCTATCCCTCCCTCTCTCTCCCCCCCTCCCTCTCTCCCCTCCACTCTCTCTATCTCTCTCTATCCCTCCCTCTCTCTCCTCCTCTCTCTCTCTCTCTCCTCTCTCTATCCCCCCTCTCTCTCTCTCTCTCCCCCCCCCCCCCTCCCCTGAGACGGCTCTCTCCAGCAGTGATTCAGCACACTGAAGTCACACACACTGTGTGGCCCATTAGGGACTGCTGAAAACGCGCAGTCTGCTCTGGGTGTGTAATGCGCAGGGCCAGATGCCTCATCTCTGTGAATGCCACCCTGCTGTTCAGCTCTACTGCTCCGATGCCCACATTGCACGCGCGTGACACTGAGGCACAATAACTGTCAAATGAGAGTTGATTAAATCCAATCTTTGATTCATCTTAAAGGTACAGTGTGCAGGCTGTGTTCTTGGCCCTGTTTCGCTGTTGCATTTTGTAACTGTTCCACTTAAATGTGAAAACTGTGACTGCACTGGCTAAGGAATGTGATTGGATGATTTAGAGCAGTACACGTATAGTGACTGGCTCTGACTGGGTCAAGTAGAGCAGTACGTGCAATGTGATTGGCTCTGACTGGGTCATGTAGAGCAGTACATGCCTTGTGATTGGCTCTGACTGGGTCATGTAGAGCAGTACATGCCGTGTGATTGGCTCTGACTGGGTCATGTAGAGCAGTACATGCCGTGTGATTGGCTCTGACTGGGTCATGTAGAGCAGTACATGCATTGTGATTGGCTGTTTCAGTTGGCAGGGTTGCTCCGGTCTCTACAGGCTAGGCTCAGTAGTGACTCCTCTGGTCAAATGAGAGCCTGCAGTGTATCTGTGACAACAGCACTAGCTGCACAGTCCTCACAGTACAACAGCCATAGCGGCATCACTGGTGGATGTGAAATAAGCAGCCGGCAGGCTTTTGCAGGGTCATGCTAGTCCTTGCTCTTCGAAGTGGATGGACACTGTAGCATTGTAGAAATGATGGGCCTACTGTTGTAATTGGACATTTCATATTGTGGAAGTATATGGGGGAACATTTAGCATTTGCGCAGGTTTTAGACTGATATTAGTTACTGTTTTATCATTACAGTTGTAATTCATAACTTTTCTTGCAATAAAACAATTATTGTTGCAGAGTCATATCTTGAATTAATAATGGTATCAATGGATTGACCAAATCGTATTGTATTGATTAAATGATTGGCTCATGTCAATAATATCCTGTTACCCAATTTGCCAAATCATATAAACAGATTGATCAGATCATGTAATGAAATTGACTGGATTTTCCCATTTTCCAAATGACCAGATCAAATGATCAAATAAACTGATCAGATTACATTGAGGAAATGCGTCCAGCGTGTTGGTGAATTGCTACTTCCGTACCAGCGGCTGTGCACTCAGGTTTGTAATCAAAGGCCGACGAGAGTCTTCACCTGACAGGCGGCTCATGCCCCCGGTCCGCCGTTTGGGCCAGGCGAGGTGAGCGGGGCGGAGACCCAGACGGGTTCACCCCCCCGCTGCGCTCCGCGTCCGTATCGACCCGTTACCCGGGAGACGGGCCGTGGTCACGGCAGCAGTCTGGCCTCGCTGAGTGGGTGGGTACAGATGGCCTACCACTGCTCCGGCTAACCAGCCAATGAGAAGGACCTGCATCACTCCATCTCAAACCCACACTTCTAAATGTGAGAGAAAGCTTTAGTTTCTGTTATTACAGGCCATGGCCATGTGGGAGCCAGCTTTCTCTTCTGATGCCAGTGACGGAGTGTGATATGTCAGGGCCACATCAGTGCACAGCACATGCAGTTCACACCACCGATGAGCAAAAGGCTGACTGAGGGAATCAAGGGAGGCTTTGGAAAGCATCCTGGAGTTTAGCTCTCGGTGTCTTTCTCTTCTCGTTTCGAAGCACGGCTTAAGTACTTTTCACTTAGGCGTAATTAGTGCTGCTTTGCCTGCATGTAATTCCATTAATATTTCAGAGCGTGTCACGAACGTGATGCGGCTTCGCTTTGGCGAATCGCGGAAACGCGCGCTCGGAACTACGCGGGAGGCTATTTCCAGGGAGACGCGTGTCCCTGGCGGTCATGTGTTGGCGATTTGTCAGCAGCGGTGTTTGTGGCGCATTCGCAGATAGCTCAGACGCGTAGGCCTCGCTGGGCAGACGCCAGCTCGGTGAGGAACGTCGCGGCTGTAATTGGTTTTCAGGATGGAATAACAGCCAGGGACCGCCTCAGGAGGGAGTGATATGCAGGGGGGGGGGGGGGGGTTAACTTGTTGATGAGTAGGTTTTTTTTGGAAATGTTTTTTTCTTCAAAATTATAAGTGAGTGTTCTAGAACGTTGAATTCAATTACCAGCAGCGATTGTGACATCAGCATTACAACGTTCAGTTTAGAACATTATAATCACATATTTATGATGTCACACCTTAAAAGGCTAAAGCGGTGCTTGCATGCAGCCTCAGACTGCCGGTGAAACGAGGAGCCAGATTCTCCAAAGCACACGGAGCAGAAGGGCTGTGCTGGCCTCGGTGCCTCTGTCCGCTAAGTGCGCGTGACTAACTGAAGGTTAACGGGAGCGCACTGTCCACGGACCAGCGCTAGGTCAGGAGGCAGGCTTTTGTGATGGGACTGCAGTGGAGCTGTACCCAAGAGAGTAGATACGATGATGTGGAACCAAACGGTCTTTCACTTCCTGTTTAATGAGCTCCTTTCATGTTCCTCTTTTAGGACGTTCGCGGGCTCCTCGGTTAGCTGTGCGGCGTAGACGTCAGACGCGGAGGCTGAACCGGATTAAAGCTGTTTGGAGTTCCTCTCGGCCCCCGGAGCTGGCTTTAGGTCCGATGAGAAAGAGGGCCGTTGTCCAGCTGGTGATGAACGCACTTTGATTAAAGGGTCATTCACCATCGGCCCCATCTCTTCATCCATCTCTCGTAGAGACAGCGGTGCTTCTGCCGTCTTTACTGTGTGGGCTGCACGTTGGGTCCTGGGGAAGCTGAGAGGTTCGGGCTGCTGCGTTCTCGTACAGGAAGCTCAGCGCGCCCGCCCCGCTGATGCTATCGACAGCGTCCGACCAGGACGTGGATTGTTGACACAGCGTTTATGAAGTTCAGCCTGCGCGAACTGGAAAGCGCTAACCAAATATTAGCCTAGAGCTCTCATTATTTATGTGAGTTTCTTTTGAGCGTGGGTGAAGCTTCATTACCATGAAGTCCCATAGTGTAGCAGCAGCTCATGCTGCACTCTGTGGGCTACTCACAGTATTTAATAATCAATCAGCTTTACAAGAGCCCTTCAGTGTATGTGTGTGGTGTGTGTGCTTTTAGTTTTGTGTTTTCACATGTATTTATGTATCTTATGTTTTCTGTGTGTGTGTGTGTGCTCATACTTAAGAGTGTCATTGTGTGTGTGTGTGTGTGTGTGAGGGACTTAACACATCAGTGTTGACTTAATGTAAAGAGGAACCAGTGAAAATCCTCAGACTGACTGTGAAAGTTTTTGAGTTCCAGGAAAAAAGTTTTGTTTTTTTTCCCCCTGGAGTTTTAGCGTTTCCTTTGGTTTGGTTCCTTTAGCCGGTTCCCAGCCTGCTCCAGAAACGTGACATCACGGCCCAGCTGTGCCTTTCCTCCCGAAAGCACGTCTCGCTGGCCTCAGCCGCTCGTGTGCGAACGGCAGCTGCGTTTCCTCCCTCTCTCTGTGTGAATGGCGTGACCCCGCTCTGAGGAGACCGGGAGCGCTTCGCACGGGCTCGAAACAGGAAGCGCTGGCGGCCTCTCGCAGCTGGTCTGGAGGAGTGAGACGTCGCGCAGACCAGCGGGCCGCGGCGCACGGCTCCGCGTCCCTCGCGACAGGTGCCGTTTCCAAGGTAACCCCTTCCCCCGTCGGGGCTGGGAAATGGCTGATGGTCAGGACGTGGCCTAAAGCCCTCAGTACGGCGGTGGGAATTACTGGAGCAGCCGCAGCGCGCAGCTTCAGGTTACAGGAATCCAGTAGGAGCGCAGCAGGGAGCAACCCTGGTGTTAGCCTCCCTCTGTAATTTTCGCGGTCCTTCCAGTAAAGCACGAAAAGAAAGGGTAACATCTGTGTCAGCTTTAGCAGCTCCCCCCGTTAGCGCGCGGCGCAGAGCCCTCGCCCGAGTCCCGCGGGCGCGCGGGAAGGGCCGCCTCGTACACTTCCTGTAAACTTTTCCGAGTCGTTAGCCTCGCCGCGGAGGCGCGGCGTCGGCGTTCGGTCGGCCTCACGCGACCGCAAGCGCCAGCCCTTTTTTAAAATGGCGCCCTCGGAGTCGGGTTTCAGCCAGAGCCGCCTTCTCTTCCAGAGCCGCCGGTTCTCCCTGCCGCCTCAGGTTGTGGGTTTGGGGGGGGGGGGTGAGTGCATTCGGGGCTGTATCACGCTGGACCACGCGCACTTTCCTTCGCGGGCGCCGCGCCGAGACGCGGGACAAAGAGGGGGCATTGTGGGCGCTCCGGCGGGAGTTTAGGAGGGGAGCGTCGGGAATCGGGAAGGTACGAGCCATCGAGCCTCCGGAGGAGCCACGTCTGCCCTCCTATTTTAAATTTCACAGAGGAGGAAGAAGAAGAGGGATCGCGTCCGGTGGAGCGAAGCGGTCAAGCGCCGGGAAACAATAAGAGCCCGAGCGTGCCTCCCCGCACAGCTGCTAGTGCACAGGAGCTGAAACCCGCTGCCTTTTCTCACGGGGTAAAAAACTAAATAACAGTCCTGTGGGGGGGGGGGGGTCTGGGAAAGAGCCAGCGCTCCAGCGGCTCTCCCTCGCCCACGCCGACGCAGACGCTAAACCTAACGGCCGGCGCGGGAGGGAGCCTCCGCTTCCGCAGCAGCAGCAGCCCCCGGCGCCCGCCAGCTTCTGAGAGAGCCCCCCTCCAGGAACCCGCCGCGGTTCCCCTCCCTGGGGCTCGCTCACTCGCTCGCCCGCCCAGCCTGCCTGCGCTGCACATGCAGTCAGCCTCTCACACGCGCGGAGAGAGAGAGAGAGGGAGAGAGAGAGAGGGTGAGGGAGGGAGAGAGAGAGAGCGCCAGACTGCTACGCCCCGACCGTTGGCTCGGCTGCCTGCTCTGTTCCGTGAGTACCCTCTCGGCTTGTTCTCCTCCGCTCCGTTCGGCCAGAGATCAGAAGGTGCAGCGCGGGGCAGCGCTGGGCTAACTTACCGCTAGCGCGCTAAACCTAACAGGTCTTATAGCGATAGCAGCGCCGCGTGCTTCACTCTTCTTTACGGGCGTCGAAAACTCGCTACGCTAATAGAGGAACTCTAATTTTCCTTTCAGAACAAACGGGGAACTAGTCTAAGTCACCAGGATGTTAGCCTGGGTTCAAACTTTCTTTGCAATTTTATAACTCGCTCTTTATGTATTATCTGATGGCTGTCCGTCTTTAAGTAATATTTCACTCCAGTTGGCGTTGAAGTGCTACTTTCGTTGGCAAGGACCTCGGATCTTTGACTGGAAAAATTCTATGGAAAAATCCATAAAGTCTGTGTGTTGTTTGTGAGCCTCGAGCTGGTTTCTATACGCACTGCTTCTTCAGACGTTCTAGCTGACAGTGAAAAGGTAGTTTTCTGAGAGTAGGAAAGGCCTGGCTTCTGCAGTCTGTGGCACATCTGTGGTTCAGAGGATGTGATCAAGCAGCAGAGTATTTAACCCACACATCCTTTTTAAAGAGCTCTGCCAACCTGACTGCAGTATAAGTTTTTTTTTTTACTTTAGTCTGTATGTTTAGTTTGAAAATGAACCATGAATATAAGAGAAAAAAAATTGCACTGTGGTGTGCTATACATAAATAGCAAATCCGGTCACGCTGACTAAATCTATTTTCAATGTAGCGTAAGCCATCTTTCTTTTTCGTAAATATGCGCACAGGAAGTGAGCAGGAAGCCGAGTGGTTTCTTCAGTGCCAAAAAAATCCCACTCGAAAAACCAAAATCTGTCACTAGATGGACCGTGGAAGCTGCTGTTCGTATGGCTCTTTTTTGAAAAGGAGCGGAGTCTGTCGCTAGCGCGCCGGACTGTTCTGGCTTCGCTGAGGATGCGCGCATCTTCTCCCCATCTGTCACTGGATGTTGAGCGCCGCTGGGCCCTGGCATTTACCGCGCCAGCGTGTCGCACGCTCGGGCCCGCGGGAGGAGAGGGGGGCGCGCCGGCTATTTATAACGCCATGAGGACGGTGCGAAATGCCCCAGCGCCAGTCTAAAAAACCCCCTGTCGGAGGTCAGAGGTCACGGAGGCCTGGTGGCGGCGGCCTCTGGTGAGGCCAGATAGGAATGGACGTTTAAAATGGCGATGAGTGAGAAGAGTCCCTGAAGACTGCCTTGCGTTGCACGCGTGTTTTGTGATCTTTGAAAAGGGCAATGGCGTGCGTTTTGGTGTAGGCGTCTGTGTGTTTGTGTGTGTAGGTGTGTATGGGCTTCTGTCTCTGTGTGTACGAGTTTGTGTGACTGTGCCCTCCGTGTGCATTTCTGTGTGTTTTCCACCCGCACTGATGTGGCACATCTGTATGGGCGAACGTATTATGTGTTTACATGTCTGTGTGCTGGTTTTGGACACAATGTGTATGAGTCTATGTGCATATGTGCATATGTATGCATTTGTGCAGACGTTTGTGTGTGTGTGTGTGTTTGTGAGTGAGTGTGTGTGTGTGTGTGTGTTTGTGTATGTGAGAGTGTAGGTGTGTGTGTGTGTTTGTTTATGTGACTAAATAAAGACTTGTCTCAGAAGTATAGCTGAGGCGGTCTGTAAGTAAGGGGTAGCTCACATTCAGAGAAAGATCAGTCCTCACGTTCAACCACGTGTCATTCTGCGATAGTGCTGTGTGTAACATTTCAGTTTTTAGAAATCCTTCCTCTTTTAGCATTTACTTTAAAAACCTTCCCTGTGCATAAGGTGCGTGCATGAAACATTCAATCACCCGATACTAATATTATCTTCCCCTGCTTTCTGAGGATTGGCTCATCAAAACAAGCCAGAAGTCCTCACAAGGGGAGCGATTTACTCCTTTCTAGCGACAGTTCAGGATTATAAACGCGCCTTGGAACCGTTCACATCTCAGTTCTTGGACATCTGAAGCCGATAAGAAGGGAGAAAGCGAAATGGGTTTTTTTTCTAACGCTTTGAGAGATAAGTTATCGCCGCCTGCCAGCCAGGAGTCTACACACAGACTCCTCCGCCGAGCTCGGGGGAGAAGCCGGCTTGTTTTCGCGGAGACCGACGCGGAGCGCGGGCTTCTCCTAGCCTGGCCTGCCGTCTGAAGAGCGCGTGACACAGCGAAGCTAACGGCGACCTTAGCGACGCTACAGGGCGTGGCAGCTAACTGCCAATGCAGATTCCCTGTTTTAATCTACTGGCATTTCTCAGACTAATGGGCACTACATTCCGACGTTAGGCCACAGCTGTTCGCCCTAACAGTCTTTGTTTTGAAAGGCCTCTTTATCACCAGTTAGCTCTGTCAGTACCCCAGGCCTGCAATTTATAGCTAGTCTTAGGCACTGGCCAAATATTTTTTACAAAATGTTTCTCAAAAAAATGAAGTAAATTGTATATATCAGCCTATAATGAGCTAGTACTGACATATAAAATTAGATGCATGCAACGTTTGAGATCCTGTTTTCACAAAGAGTTTCAGTCATTTATGATTTATATCAGGTTCTTAGGAACTCAGTTTTTTGAGAAACTCGGTGAGGAGTTAGTGAGGAGTGCAGTGGAGGCGCTGCTCCTGCTCGGAGGTGCGGGGGGGGGGATCTCCCGCTGCGGCCGTTGGTCCAGGGAGGCGCACGTGAGCGGTTTGCGGGAGGCCGAGCTGTTTCCGTGCCTGATTGATGACACACTTGAGGTGTCAGAGAACGGAGACGCGTCACGGGAGAGTGCCAGCACGCCACCGCACCGGCGTATGGGCCTCATGTGAGGGGAGCTCCAGCTGTGTGTGTGTGTGTGTGTGTGTGTGTGTGTGAGAGTGTGAGAGTGTGTGTGAGTGTGTGTGTGTACGTGTGTGTGTGTTTGTGTACGCGTGTGTGTGTACGTGTGTGTGTGTTTATGTACGTGTGTGAGTGTATGTGTATGTGCGTGTGTGGTATGCGTGTTTGTGTACGTGTGTGTGTGTGTGTGGGGGGTTAGCGGGTGTGTGTTTGTATGTGGGGTTAGCGGGTGTGTGTGTGTATGTGGGGTTAGCGGGGTGAGTTGCAGAGTGTGCGCGAGGAGGGAGTGGCGCACCGTGTGCTTTCGGGACAGGAAGGGTGGGAAGGGGTGTGAGAACGTCAGCCAGTTTGGAAGTCAGTCACGGGGTGGGGTCTGCAGCCTGTCCAGGGGTGTGAGCTGTGTTGGTAGCGCGTGTAGGGGTGTGTGGTATGCGTGTTTGTGTACGTGTGTGTGTGTCTGTGTATGCGTGTGTGTGTACGTGTGTGTGTGTTTGTGCACGTGTGTGAGTGTATGTGTATGCGTGTGTGTGGTATGCGTGTTTGTGTACGTGTGTGTGTGTTTGTATGGGGGGTTAGCGGGTGTGTGTGTGTACGTGGGGTTAGCGGGGTGAGTTGCAGAGCTGGCCGCGGGGACAGAACGTGGCGCACACGTGTGCTCTTTCCGCGGACGGGGTGGGAAAAGGGGCGGAGGACAGCAGCCAGATTATGGGAAAGCCATCAGTCACGCCGGCGGAGACGTCTGCAGCCTGCCAGGGCGCGGGGCTGGAATCTAGGTCAGCGCGTGAGGGGCAGAGACGGACTCGACACACTTACGGGCCGCAGAGGCCGGGTCCTGCAGTGATTCTCACTGATAATTCGCCATTACAGCAGGGAGACACAAACCAATGAGTAAAACAAATAAGCTCGCGGGAGCATCGCTTTGATGAATAATGTGACTGGACTCGCTTGCCCTTCTCGTTGGCCTTTCCAGCAGACGGCCCTTCGTACACATATAAATATCCTTTCGTGTAAATATCCGTTTTGTGTTTGGTTTCGCTAACCGTTTCCCTTTCCATTTAACGTTTCCATGGTTTTACTGACAGCTCTGAAAGAGTTTCGATAAAGGGTGCCTAGGAGTGGTCTCTGAAAAATAGGTTTTCTTTATAATTACCCTTTAATTAAAATGTATACCTAATTGGAGCTTTAAATAGAGCCCTTTTTGTGGGCATTTTTAAATGAACCCCAGGAGAATATGTTAGGTTTCATGTTACCAGCACACAGAAAGTGAATGGGTCTTTTGAGGCCAATTTATAAACCCTTGACATGTCCAACCAAACACGTTCGCTGGGTTTCATCGTCTCGCAGATTGACTCTAGGTGCCTTTGAATGCTTTGGGGACCCAGCCTGATGCTTTTTTTCAGAGGTAGCTTTCGCTTCTCCCACGTAAGTATTATAACGTCAGATTCGCATGAAGAGAAGCAGGCAGGAAATACTGAGCCCTGTGTCAAATGACTCAGTTTCCCCCGGTTCCTTCCCAGACGCGAGGAATCGTGTTTTATTGGGAGCCAAACCAGGACTCGACATCACGTGACCGGCCCAGCACAGTGCGCGCCGTGTCTGCTAATCAGATAACTACTCGGGGACTTTCTCTAATTACGCTCCCATTAAATGTAGCTTTGTGAGCAGTCTTTCACGGAGGCGCCGCTACATTATTAGTAACAGCTTAACCTTTGTGAGTTGGTTTTGGTTCAGTGCCAGTTCCTCCAAACAGTTTAAGCCACCCCCTTCCCCTTATTATTTTTTTTTTTTTGTGGAAGTAGCTGAAATTGAGTTTTGGTCATTTTTTTACTGAAGCCTGTACATCCTAACCAAACAGTTTTCTGCACAGCACAGTAGTGCTTTTCATGCTGGGTTGGCACAAAATCCAGGTGTGTGAGCTTTTGGATAAACACCTTCATTAGCCAGTTTCAAGGGCTGTTGGACTGCGGTAGTGAATGCTTTTTTAATAAGACTAAAAAGACAAAAAGGCTACCGCAAATTTACCTTCGCAGTATTGCTGTTGCCATCGTTTTGCTGTCTTTAAAAGGCCTTGGCCCTGCCAGAAACCTTTTAAAAGTGAAGGACGTCAGAGAGCGGAAACGCGCTATTCATAAGCACTCAGTTTCAATCGTCAGAAGAGCCCTACTTTAACGAATGAGTTAGTGTATGCCCGCCTCAGTTAAAATCAATGAAGCCGGGCACGAGGTCTGTAAGTAGCAGCTGGAGAGCTCATTATACCGCGCGCGATGCAGTGCCTCCCCATCCAGAGGAGCGCTTTCATTCTCTGACCGCCTGCCCTTTCCGCGATGATCATCGCATTAATTATTTAAACCGCGACTTCCGAATTACCGTGTTCCATCCATGCGAATTAAAAAAAAATAAAAATACGATCGAGGTTGATTTTATTCCCCGCGTGCTTTTAGCTTCAGGCACCTCTGGAGCAGCAAGCTGTGATAAGAGCTCAGAGTTAAATTCTGCCGTTATTTGTCGCTGCGCCAAGGCAGCTTTTTTGGCTGCTGCACTTACCCCGCTGTTTTTGACCTGACATTTTGGTAAAGGAAATGTTTCCGTGGACTGGAGCCGATCGGATTCGCTCGCAGCTTAGAGATAGTATTGTGTTTCTTGGCGTGCGCATAAATGCCATGCATGGCACCACCCTCAAAACTCTCCTACCCAGAGTTCACCTTTTCAAGCCTTTCTTTCAAGCGGAGTGCGTGCAACACAGAAATCAGTATGAAGCCTGGAGTACTCATTCATTCATTCATTCATTCATTCATTTATCCATCCATCCATTATCTATACCGCTTATCCTGGACATGGTCGCGGGGGTTACTGAAGCCTATTCACACACTCACAGGGTACACACACTACACTATTCACTCACACACTCATACCAGTGGCCAATTAGTAGCCTACCTGTCTTTGGACTGTGGGAGGAAACCGGAGAACCCCGGAGGAAACCCATGTGGACTCGAGGAGAGCATCAAACTCCACACAGAAAGGCCTAGACTGGATTTGCACCCATGAGTTTCTTGCTGTGAGGCGACAGTGCAACCCACAGCACTGGGGTATCTTTAATTTTGGCGTTTTTGGTCCTCCATACTGAAGTCCAGTGTCATTAGCATTTTATACCCTCCAAGCTCTGTGCTCTTGCAGACTTCACGTCATGATGCTGAACGCTTCAGACTGTCTCACAGTACGTAAAGTCCGAAGTCCGCGAGGGCCAAGTCCGCCAGTCTGGACATTTGGATTCAGCCTGGATCTCCTGTCGTATCTCCTATCCCTTAGTATATTAGGATCTATATATTGTTCGTACTTTAAGAAACTGTGATCTCTTGTTATTTTACAATAGATTGAGAATATATTTCTCTATATTTTACAATATAATACTGCAATATATTATTGACTTATATGTATGGAAATACATTACATCTCCATATATAGGAAAATATATTTTTGTTGATTCTTGTTGAGATACACTATATGACCAAAAGTATCTGGGGATATTTTGTATGGTTTGGGCTGGGCCTCTTGGTTTGAGTGAAGGCAAATCTTAATACTACAGTATACAATGACATTCTAGACTATTCTGTGCTACCCCAACAGTTTGGAGTTTGGGGAAGGCCCTTCCCTGTTTCAGCATGACAGTTGCCACCGGGAACACAGCGAGGTGTCAACTAAAATGGTTTTGTCGAGAACAGTGTGGAATAACTTGACTGGCCTGCACAGAGCCCTGACCTCAACCCCATCCAATGCCTTTGGGATCAGTTGGAAAGCCAACTGTGAGCCGGGCCTAATCACCAAATCATTTATCGACCTCACTAATGCTCTTCGGGCTGAATAGAAGCAAATCCCTGTAGCAATGCTCCAACATCTAGTATAAAGCCTACCCAGAAGAGTGGAGGTTGTTACAGCTGCAAAGGGTAGACCAACACCATATTAATGCCCATAAATTTGGATGAGATGCTGGATGTCATACTTTTGACCGTGTAGTGTATGTTGCAAAAACATGTTAAAGCCTTCCACTGGCATTCACACAAATCTCTGGCTAGTGTCATAATTTTGATAAGGCAAAATACTTTAAATATAAGTTGTTTATATAAATAGTTTACACACACACACACATATAAAAGCTACATTGTAATGGTCATGTGGTTGTGCGCGTGGACATCTCGGGATCCCTGTTTAAGGGCAGTGCTGTTCCACTCCTGTTCAGCAGGGTGGCAGCGCAGCGGTTTCTCCAGACTTGTGAACCGGGACCACAGTCAGAAGGGCAGGGGTGAAGTGAAGTGCTTCGCTGCGGGCAGCGCCCACGGTGAATCACATGGTTGGAGCCTCGGGGTGGAACTGAAGCCGTCGGGCACTGCAGCCCTCCAGAGCCTAGTGTTGCGTAAGCCCGGCTCTGAGAGAGTTTCATCTGAAGAGAAAAGAGGAAAAAAAACCCCAAAAAGCCTATTGTCAGCAGAGCGGTGTTACTTACTCACCCCCCCTCTCCTCCCCCCCCCCCCCGCAGACTGAAGCGCGTGGGCCGCGAGCCGTCTGAGCCATGCTGAAGGGAGGGGCCGCCGCCAAGGGGGGCCTCCCCAAACCGGGCCTCCAGGAGAGGGCCCGGCTGCCGTCCGCCACCTCCGCCACGGGCATGAAGAGCTCCAGGTCCTCCAGCACGCTGTCCACGGACCTGCGCCTGAGCAGGGTAGGCCCCGGAGCGTGCCGGTCGCCACGGCGACGGTGACCGACGGCCCTCTGGTCGAACCAAGAGAGAACCCCGGTCTGCTTTCAGTTACGCTGGCAGTTAGAGTGATGGGAACGTCCCAAATGATCCACGCGCGGGACGGGGCCTCAGAGGCCTGTTGTGAAACCCAGCTGAGGATGTTAAAGGGGGTTCAGTGCTGCTCGTGATTTTCAGGCCCCTGGCGAGGGACAGTGGTGTACGCAGGGTTTAACTGGGACTGTGTGTGCATGTGTGTCTGTGTCCATGTGTGTGTGTATGTCTGTGTGCGTGTGTGTGTGTGTATCCTCGTGTCCCGGCAGCTGAAGAGGGCGAGCAGTGATGATGCTCTGGCTAAGCCAGGTCTGGGAGCAGCGTCGGGGTCGCGCTTGAAGAAGACCGTCACCACAGGGGCCATCTCTGAACTGGCAGACTCCCGGCCTCGCAGCCTGAGCGGTAGGGACCCTCCGATTGCCACATACACACACATATACACACACACACACACACACACACAACATAAACACACACATACACACACACACACACACACACACACACATCACACACCACACACACACACACACACACACACACACACACACACACACACACACACAACATACACACACACACACACACACAACACAACACACACACACACGCACACACGTACACACGCACACACGCACACACGCACACACACAACACACACACACACACAACACAACACACACATACACACACCAACACACACACACACACACACACACACACATACACACACCACACACACACACGTACACATACACACACACATACACACACACACACCACATCGACACACACACACACTACACACATACACACACACCATACACACACGATACACACACGCACACACACAACACACACACCACACACGTACACATACACACACACACACATACACACACCACACACACACAACATACACACATACACACACACACACACACACACACACTCACACACACACACAACACTCACACTTACACATACACACGCGCATACACACACATGCACACGTACACATACACACACGCATACACACACACACGCGTACAGACACACACACCACATACACACACGCACACGTACACATTCACACACATACACACACACGCACACGTACACATACACACGCGCATATACACACACACACACGCGTACAGACACACACACCACATACACACGCACACGTACACATACACACACGCATACACACACACATACACACACATATACACACACACGCACACGTACACATACACACTTACAAATACACACACCCGCACACCCACACACACACACACACTCACACACACACACACACACATGCACACACACACCACACACTCACACAAACACACACACACACACACACACATACACACACACCACACACACACACACACACATACACTCACACCACACACACACACACACACATACACACACACCACACACACACATACACATTCACACACACCACACACACACATACACATTCACACACCACGTTCCTTCCTCTTTCTCTGTTCTGCTTGCAGATTTCTGATTGCGCAGCACATGAACTTCCGCCCCAGATCCTAGATGTCAGTTATGAGGCCTGTATAAAAAGTGTGACAGCACTGCAGTGCTATGCCTCCCACACAAATATTATATTTGGCATGCCGTATGCTGAACAAGCTTAAAATTCCAGAATAATCACCTTAAAATCCCAGACTTTTTACGGGTCTCGGTTGAATTACTGTTATTTAGAAAGAAAACAGATATGATATTATCTCGATAACATGCGAAAATTGCAAAGCGCAGTACCTTTTGACGGGTGCACACACTCATTCCATGGGTTTATTTTAGGTGACAAAAAATAAGAAAAAAATCCACATATAGCCACTAGGGGGCCACAGCTCATTACGGAATCTCTCAAACAAGCCTCCAAAATAGGTCAGATCAGGAAGGAGAGTGATGCTTTGCTTCAGTTCAGCACCGCTGTTAAGCGGTACATTAGGGTCTGCTGGGAAAATCTAATCTCCATTTTAAACTGAAACCCGCTCCCGTGTGCGCTGAGTCACGCACTGGAAAAGCAGAACTGATACTGCCGCGCGTATTCTCTGTGTGAGAGCTCCTCGACGGAGGAAGTTTGTTCTCAGCACCACACTGCCCTCTCCTGCTACTCACTTCGCTCCCCTCTGTCCTGAATTATAATGAGAGGGAGGCCTGGACACCCATTAGAGGAGAATCCCTTTACTTAAGCGCAAAGGGGTTCTGTGCTTTCGTATTGCTGAAAAGAGTTAAGGATTACAGGCAATATCCTGCCAAATTCTGAGACGTGTTCACATATATTTAACATGACATATTTAATGGACGTGTAATGTTTGTGTTATGTGTTTTTATATTATCAGCCTTGACAATAGTAATTTGCTATTGCAGCCTAGTAATTACTTCCCTGGTAGGGACATATTGCTTCTGCGGCAGATCTTCTAGTGTGCGTGTGTGTGAACATAAAACAGCGTGCATGTCATTTATGTGTGTTTGGCATTCATGCCCTATATGGTTTTCCTGTGGTGTGTTTGATCATGAAGGGTCTGTGGTTTTTTAGTATTTGTTTCAATTGAAGAGCAATTCAGCAGAGGGCAGGAAGTGGCCAGCATGAAGCAGTACTTGCTTTGCAGGGAAATCTAAACTGCTGTAATACACAAATACATAAGCAGTGCATCGATGACAACACTTTAGTCTGATCTGTGTAATAGGATTCCCTGTAATTACATACACATTAGTTACTCGCTACCAAAAGGTGAGGTACACTGATAACAGTCATAATGTTACATGTTTTGCCTAACATTTATGACTGCTGATGTGTGTGTGTGTGTGTCTGTCTGTCTGTCTGTCTGTCTGTGTGCGTGCGTGCAAATTCCAGCTAGCACCAGTGCCATTGTGTATGTTTACAAGTAATAATTCATTTTATCTGAAATGGTGTCTTTCTGTGCACTCAAGTTCCCCTTACACTGTAGTACATAAACGTACAAAATGTACCTGAAAGAAACAACACCTTTCCACAGATTTAAAATGGTATTGTAATAAACAACGGAGAAGCGGGCAAACAGATGGAACGTGTATGAGGAAGGAAACAGTTAGGGGCGTGCCAAGTTAAACAGATTAGTTCTGAGTAGTTTTTCTGAAGGATGTTAGTGTCTCCGTCACTATCAGGTGCCTTGATAGTTATTGGAATACTTGAGTCCGGTGTTATATTATCACAACACGCCCTTCAGCTCTTTGTGAGATTAACATTAGAGAACGGACTGTAATAATCTTCCCCGCGTCCTTTCTGCCAGCTGTTATCTGTTGCATTGTGCTTTGATTAAAATGCTGTGGCAGCATCCTCGCCCCCCGGGGGGGAAGGGGGGGGGGGCTGGTCAGTATCAAGCGCCTCGGTGCTGAGCTCCAGTGACCTTCGCGGTTCAGCTGCGGGTCAGCTGGGATGAAGTTATGGAAAAAATTGCTCTGGAAGATTCTGACACTTCTGGAGAGCTGCTGACTTCTTTAAAAAAAAAACAAAAAAAAACAACAAATGTTTTTCATCAGAACGCGGCTCTATCCACAGCTTTAACCCTATTGAAGGCAAACAGCAATTACTGAAGCTATTCCTGTGTAAAGCCACTTATATTTTTGTTTGAAGGTTATCGGACCATGCCCATAAGGATGAATTAAAGGTTGATTATCCAGGCTTCTGTAATCAATTTTTTGGACGGTGCCTTCTCTTTAGTCATGGTTTCAAACACGAGCGGTCACTTCTCTTTGTTTTTATTAGCTGGAGTTGACTGCACTGGCTGCAGGGATTAGCTCTACATGCGGTATCTCTCCAGTGCACCTTTATGGTGTTTGTTTTCACCTGAAAATCATCAGCGATTCATCCGGCCCCAGGAAAACAAATGAGATGAGTTAGCTGTGTAATCAGTGTTTTAATAGGTCATTTAAGTGCTGAGAAAAAAAACCGACACACCCTACAACTCTCCAAGGGCAAGAGTGAATGGAGAGAGAGGACCCTTCACCAAGTAAATGCGCTTCATAAGCACCTGCAGTACAATGCAAAGGGACCAATGTAGAGTTTCAAAGCCTGGGTATGTAGAACAGGGTTGCTAGGTGGATGGAGAGTCTCATATGCCTGGATGCGTAGTACATGGTTGCCAGGTAGATGGAGAGTCTCGTGTGCCTGGGTGCATGGAACAGGGTTGCCAGGTGAATGGAGAGTCTCAGGTTTGGGGCGTAGAACAGGGTTGCCAGATGGACGATGAGTTTTGTGCGTGGGTCCATGGAACACCATTACCAGGTGGACGGTGGAGCCTCATTCCCATACTTTTTTATCAAAACCCCATCCAATAAGGCTTCTGAACAGCAGCCCAAATCAGCTGCTCATGGTTGTACAGCCGTACTGCTTCAGTTTAAGCATAAGGACAGGCCTGAGGCACTATTTCTGATGTAAATTAAAATTGCCTTTATCACAGTGGCATGTTCAAAACAGAAACTTAGTTACAATGTTTCATGTTACAACTAGGAGCGCCTTAACCAGCATGCAATAAAACCAGGGTTTTTCCATAATACTCAGATACAATGAAGCCTTGTTGTCTATGAAGCATTATCAGCAAAGGTGTGTTATAGAGACATGACAATCAATAGTCAAAAGCAAGATTATAGTACACCATTGATGAAAGAAAATCATAACCATGTTACAGGTGAACAGGCTAGAAAATCAAGACCATAATATTCTAATATGACCATAAAGTAACAACATAATAAAAATAACCAGACCGTGTGACTGGCTGTTCAGTTCATGCAGCACAAAATACTCAACAAACACAGTCAACTGCAAAGCCATAATAAAAATGGAGTGCAGTCTAATTCTTAGCCCTGGAGATATAGTGGCTTTTAAATGAAATGTAACTGCTTCAAGCAGCCTCCTCTTCTGACAGAATGTGGATTCAGATCAATCCCCAGCACTTTTAAGAATAGAAGTGGCTGCTTTGATTGTCTGTTTTGCAATGTTTGGACGTAGGGTAGTATACTGTAACCCACTAGCATGCAGATTATGCAACATCAGCTGATTAATATGCAATTACACATTAATATGCCATATACTGGATGCTGTCGTTTGATGCATTTAAACAGTATATTGAATCAAATGGAGTCTATTATATTTATTATGTATTCATTTCAGTGCACATCTACAGGTAAGATAAAGACACTGTCGTGCTAATACGTACATCTGTTATCTGATTGGCCAGCCTGGTCATGCCCCCTCGTATATGTCATTGTTCCGTTTCACGCTGCGATGGAATGCTGTAGTTTTATGGGTTTGGCTTTCGAATGCCAGGGAGAGGGTGGAGTGATCCTTATGCAACTGAAAACTATGTGCAATTAAGGGATACCTGTCGTGTTTTTTTGTCTTCGCCAACAGTCAGCCATTTAAAACACACCGAACGAGATCTGCTGTTTGCCCACAGCAATTACTGCACTTCGGCAAGGCCCAAATTCCTTTTCCATTTCAGTTGCTCAAAACATTCATAATACGGTTTATTTCATCTGGATTTCTTTGTACCAGTCAAATATAATGTCTCTAATTGCATATCCATAACAGTTTTTAAAGGCTAAGCTCTATACAAAATAAATATGAGTCACTCTGTTTTTTTTTCATTACATACCTCGGTTTGGTTCGGTATGTCTTTTCTCCACGTTGTGACATTATATTGGACTGGTGAAAATATGAACTCAATAAATATTGCAGTAGTTTGCATTATGTGTCTGAAATGTGTCTTCAAACATTATGAGAGGTTTGTTTTTTGAAGTGATTTATCTGTTCATCCTAATGCCTGCAATGCCCTTCCACATGAACCTACTAAATCAGCATTTCAGGGAGAGTGACGGATTACAAACCAGTCATCAATGACAACTGTCATATCAAAGTGAAAAGGTGTGTTTTTAAATTGAGAAAGGGCTCTTTGGGAAGGTCAGTGATACAGACGGCGGGCCCAGTTTCTGAGCTGTTGCGCGATTAGGTGTTGATTTAGGGTGTCTAGGGGAGGTTTAGAGGTGAGCAGACGCCTGTCTCACACACAGTGCTGCATCTCTGCGCTTTGTTTGATCCCCTTCCTTCAGACCCAAACATTTGTCATGGTGTGGCTTCCTCTTTATTTAAAACCAAAGATATGAAAGTATACACTGTATGTAACGTGCGCATGCACACACACAAGCACATGTATAAAATGCTGATTCCTCTAAATGTTGTCCCATAGATCACCAAGTGTGTGCTTATTTTATGTCGCTTTGGATAAAAGCATCTGCCAAATGAATGCAGTGTGTGCCAGAGACCCACATTATGTTTCTTGTATCAGATAAAGTCCATGGCAGTGGGTGAATATTATTACAGAGGCTGCTGGGTGGCTTATCCTATTAGGGCACTTTTCAGTGGTCTGGTATTGAATCTGGACCTGCCAGTGCCTGCTGTGTCTGGCAGCCCTGCAGTGCGACACACAGTTGGTTCTAGGGTCACCCAGGGATGCAGGGGGAGTTCAACTTGGCTGGGGTGATGACGTCTCATTGTGTAACAGCGGCACCCGCTGGTCAGTCAGATGCCAGGAAGTCCACCTGATAAGCTCCACGTGAAACGTCTTCCTCCGACTCGGGTCTGTGTGAGCTCAACTGCGCTGCGATGAGAAGCAGCGTCTGACATCACATGCTTTGGAGGAGAGCACGTGCTCGTCACATGCAGTCTCTCAGATCGATAGCAGTGCTTGTACCAATTAGCACGGATAAAACATGATTCCGCTTTCCAAATTTGGGAGGAAAAGGGGGGACGTATATTTTTTAAAATTAATATTTATGATTATTACAGGGAAAAACCTGAGAAGGGCATCAAGGCTAGCACATATTAAATAAATGTCTAATACAGACAGAGGCTTATCTCTTAAGCCACTGTCAAAAGGAGGTTGAGGTATGACATGAGTGTTACAGACTTTAAGTGGAATAATTAGGTTAACCACAGGGACTGTTTGGAGCTGAGTTCTGCGACGCTGTCACTCTAAAACACTTACTCATAACTGGGGTAGAGTGCCTCTCAGACTCAGTGTGTGCTGAGTCAGACTCCTTCAAGTCCAAACTAAGCACAGTGATGTCGTGGCCCTAGATTACAGGAAAATGATCGCGTTGAAGGCAAGTGGCTGGTTCTTATCATTATATACCAGTGTTTTCCTGTGCTCTTATGCACATATCCTTTATATTCTCTGTAGGCATGCAATCAGTAAACGTCTGTGTCTACGTATTTCCTCCAACCAAACATGCTGTAGGTCCTTAAAGTGGACTGTACGTTTATTTTCTGACGTTACTTTCAATGGATTATGCACAGTTTAAAACTCTTTTGTTCAGTGGTGTGCCAGTGTAAAAAAAAAAAATAAAAAAGCAAACGGCTCCTTTAACTAAACTCCTGGCACGGGAGCACCGTTGGGCGTTCTTGCCTTTTAGCTTGATTAGAAGTTTCCATTTCTTCTGAAATTGTGGAGTAATTAGGGGAGGAATAAAAACTGACCTCCGCAGGATTTGGTTTGTTTTCTTCTTTTATGGGTGTGTGTGTGCGGGTCGGTTGAGGGGTCGGTATGGAGGGGTACACGTTGTTCTCTGTAGGATGGAACAGCACTGCATGCTGGGAAAGCTGTCTACACCATTATCAGGAATGCACACCAGGATATAACAGGCCTGTACGCACTCTGACGAAAGTAGACCTCGGCAAGTACTCCACTAGTAAACATTTCAGAAGCCAAGTCAGCAGAGAGGTCACACAGGCCAGGAGCCTGTTCAGCCAGTGCAAAATCCCATTAAACACATGAGCTATGTGTAATTCCATCTATCCATCCATCCATTATCTACACCCGCTTATCCTGGGCAGGGTCTCAGGGGGTGCTGGAGCCTATCCCAGCATGCATTGGGCATGAGGCAGGTATACATCCTGGACAGGCTGCCAATCCATTGCAGTGCACACACACCATTCACTCGCCATTCACTCCGTGTAATTCCCAACCATCCATGCAGAATGAGATGCCCAGAAATCTGTGGAAGGGGCACCACGTGGTGATAAATTTGTAGCTGAGGAATGGTGTGAAACATGCCTCGATAGGTTTCCCTTGTGTCAGTGGCAGCCAACCCTGTTCCTGGAGATCTACCATCCTGTAGGTTTTCATTTCAGCTCTAATTTGGCACACCTGAGCCTAATAATTACCACAAGATCTCCAGCTGTTGAATGAGGTGTGCTTTGTTAGCCTTGGAGTGAAAACCCTCAGGACGGTAGATCTCCAGGGACAGGGTTGGCTGCCACTGCTTTAAGCTATTGGACAAGCACACCGTCGCGTCTAAATACACGACTGTGTCGTGCCTCTTGCTGCCTGAAGTGCTTGTGCACATTTGTGTGTGTGTGATGGATGTGGCATTTGAGTAAAATACCGTGTCTGTGACCTCAGAGGGCCTGTGTTTGTGGCCTCTGGACTCGTGACTCACTGTACTAAGTGACTAAGTGACCGATAATGGGCGGGGTGTGGAGGAACTAGACATATCGCAGCAGGGTTATTCTGTCATACTGGCTGTCGTATGTGGGTAGCTGTTCATGTCATGGGACTGGTGCCATTGAAAGAGCAGTGACCAAAAATGTGTACAAACACTGTGTAATATAAATAGACTAAGCAAATGCTCTTATCCAGAGCGACTTACACAGACCACTGTTTTTACATTTTGAACAGTTGGCACAGGGGTAACAACAGCAGTGACCCAGCAGTCAGCCAAACCCATGACCTTTGAGCTACAAGCCCAGGTTCCCTAACCACTGTACTGTACTACAGGTACATCCCTATAATACAGATGTGAGTATAACAAGCTTTTGAATGGTTTTGGTGAATGCCAGCCCTGCAGTGTGATGGCTCTCCCCCTCCGTCTCTTTTTCCCTTCCTTGGACAGTGAGAAATCAGAGAGAACACGGTCGATTCAGGTTTTAAAGCCACCCTCCACCTCTTATCAAAACACAAATGTCACTATTAGAGCCGGGTTTGTCCGAAGGCTTAGAAAAGCAAACATGCTATGGTGTGTGCAACGTCAGTTGCCAAAGCAACATTAAATGACCGATGTGCTGCTTTGTTTTTTTTTTGTTTTGGTTTTTTGGAGTGCAGTAAGCGTCCGTTTCACAGCAGGCTGATAGGGGTCGAACCTTAGCAGGCGCAGAAGAGCCAGAGCAGCGGGAGTTTCTCTGCGAAGGCGCTCATCGCCGTTCAGACTTGTCACTCCCTGTATGGGCGTGGGACTCGTGATCGTAGGCTCGTGCTCTGCAACACCCTCGCCTGTGACCTTTTGTTTTCCGAAGCTGCCAGCACCCTGAAAAGATCATCATGTTGTAAGAAAGAACAAAAAGCCAAATGCTATTGTTGTTGTTTTTTTTTGTTGTTGGCAGGAATAACTTTGTTAATTCAACCTACATTTTGGCCACCTGTGCCCTTGTAGATAGATAGACTTTTTCACTCAGAAATACTTTTTTTTTTCACTCATCCCCTGGTTTGCATTGCAGATTCGTGAAAACAGCTGATACACACGCTTGTGTCTCTTCTTATTTTCACCATTAGTTTGAGCCCATATGGTAGTGCTAACGGCCTTAGACGCTGGAGTTAAACTCTGCCCACAGAGGGCTCCTTTTACACACTTTATTTATCACTCTTCAGAACTTACAGCATTAGAGAGAAATAAAGGTTTGACTCGTAAAATTATGTAGAACCCATTAAAAAGTCATTCCAGTTCCAAGTAGGCTACCTCATTCTTCTGGTGATGCAAAGCATGCTCTTTGAGGGACTGGGCTCTTAGATACTCTGAGACAAACAGTAAAAACCCTATTTAAAATGTTTTGTAAAACATTTTTTTCTAATGAGTAGTTAAATTGCAGGTTGCATTTTAACAGTTTAGGAGAGAAACCTCTTCACAAAAGCTTTTTAGCCATGTTTTTTCCACTTTTTTGTTTTGTTTTTTTATGTTCAGATGCTTCACCAGGATGTGACACGTTTCCTTTTCCTGTCCGCTTGAATATGTCTGCACGATTTGCGCGTCAGCATAAAATTGCGATTAGCATGTGTGCGCAAACGTCCCCTGCCATCGATCTTGCTTTACAATGCCAGATTTTTGCGATGGCAGGATACTTTATTGCATCAAGAATGATTTTACTTGTTTTTTCATGGACTGGTTTTCACTGCGTGTCCTTCTATTGCTGTGGGAAGTTTTTCTCTCATTTAAAGAAAGACTTTCTTTTTCAGCAATAAAAGCTGCCTATATGTTTTTTTTTTGTTTTTTTTTTTAAGAATTAAAGCCTCTGTTCGAGTGAGTCACGTGACAGGACAAAACAAAATTATACGGGGTTTCTGTTCTAAACTGGAAACACGTGGAGCCACCGTACGATAAGCGATCTACACTGGCCTCGGGGTTTTAATAAACCCGGTGATTTTTCTTTCTTTTTGCCGTTGGAAACCGATGAGGCATACGATCGCTCTCTCTCTCCTTCCGAGACTGCACAGTTTCGTCTCTTGGCTATTAACACGCGCCCGACCTCCCCCTAAAGATGTATTGCGACTAGCCCCAGGGTGTCAGAGATCTTACGGCAGTCACATTGCATTACATTAATTTGGCAGACGCTTTAATCTAAAGCGACGTACAATAAGTGCATATCAAAGGTCATTGGAACAACTACAAAACACAGGTCCGATAGGGTGCAATACTCATTTTATACAGTTATTCATAGCCATGAACTCATTAAGTCCAGTTCACACAGTGAACACTACTCTGACTTAATCTATGCTAAGTCAAACTAGGAGGCTAGACAGCAAGCTACAGCATCACGACAATGATACTAGACACAGTAAGTGCTGGATGGAGGCACGTGCGTAGCATGAAAGAGGGGGATTTAAGTGATACTTAAATAGAGTCAAGCGATTGCAGTAAAGCGGCCGAAACTCCACGTTCTGTGAGGACGCAGAGCCTTGTGGGCCGCGAGCTGGAGGACGGAACCGGTCACCGATATCAGCTCGAGATCAAGACGAGCCGACGGCTCTCTGGAGGAATGATGTCTGGGCCCAGGGCACCCATTACAGAGGAGAAAGCGCAGGGCCGTGGACCAGCGCTCCCGCTTAACGATTTCCTCCGTCAGCCAAGGAGTTAAATAAAGCGCTGCCACTTCATTATGATTTATTGAAACCGCCATCAATATTTGAATGAAGCTTTTTGCTTCGGAGAACTCTCTCGCAACTGAGGGAAGACGACGTCGGCTGCTTCGTTTTTTTATAGATAGCATGACGCACTTAGGCCTACTGTGTCTGCCCAGTGGGACATCCTTCAGTAAATTTAGATGCGGATGTTAAAACAGACTGTTATTCAGACCTCCTAATGCGTCGATGTCACTGTCATTAGAAACGCGCATTGCTAAAGCAAAGAAGGGTACGTTTCATATACATTTTTTCTAATATGCTGCCTAACACCGTAGCCTACGTTAGCTGATTTAGGTTTTTGTCAAAAAACACACCCCCACGGTCCACGTTGTGCTGCTACTCAGAACAACTTCAGTCATGATTTTTTACGAAGCTTACTAAAATTATCCCAAATGTTTCTCCTTTAATTGTTTAAATTGTTGAAATCAGTCAGCCTTTATTTTGCTATGGATGATTATCTTACTCAGCCCCATGGCGAGCGCATAGGCATGTGAACGCCCTGCAATTATCTTTACTGATTATGCACGGTATACTTCTTTTCTGGATTTTTGGGCTACAAGCCAGGCGCTCCGTAGTAGGCTACCGGAAATTAAATCCTTGGTTTGTCAGTTCCTCTTCAATTAAACTGCGGGTGGTGACATTTAAACCTTAGTGTATAAAAGGTTGTACGTCCGCATGTAACACCATCTGGGTGATGGATGCTGAAATGTTTTGAAAGTATGAATCTTTCGCCTCGACTGTTTCTGACCGCCGATCCCTTTTTTTTACCGGATTCGATTGTATGAATTTTGATTCGCGCGCCGCTGTGTCACTCGCTCGCAGGCGCTGATGTGAGAGCGCGGTCCGTTCCTGATTAAAACGCGTAATTCACTCTGAACGTCGGCTTCGGTCTGGAGCTTCAGCCCCGCCCCCCCGCGTCCCCTCGGCTTTCCCCACGAGGCCTCCGGAGGGTGGCGGCGGCGCGCCTTACCTAACAAGCCGCCGAACCGGAGACTTATCACGAGCGTTTTTATCGCGTGAAAGATTCATGAGTCAGCCCCCCTGGGGCGTCAGCCAGTACATACGGCCAAGTGCTTCAGTCTAACATTCCGATTTTTTAGGGCTGTACGGGGAAGAAGGAACATAATATCCTACGTTAATAGTATATTTTTTGGACCGCTTTATTAAGGAGGCTAAATCAATACACCTGTGTCGCACTGTGGGCTGTTGGCCCCGAAAAGGTCAGCAGGATGGATGTCCTGGCAATGGAGAGGGACTGCACCATAAATCACCCTCATATGGTTGACCGCATGGGTTTGGTCGTACAGTGCAGTGAGATTTGTTTGTTTTTAACATTGAACAGGCTTCAGGTTATTTGGATTGTTCTTGTTCGTAGCCATTGTGTACCCTTTTTCTCCTACTCGATTTAAACTTTGTTTTGGGTGAAGGAATCTGAAGCAAAGCTCAGCTTTGCTCTCACGGGTGCTGTTTGGAAGTGTAGGTTTCTTTTTGTAAAAGTGAAATTCTGCGGTTGAGTTTATTAGGAGATGCTTTCGTGTGGGAGGTCTTTGCCTGGTCATTGTGATGATGGATGAGGAAGAGGAAGGATCCAGGCGAGGCGGTGGCAGTGGTGAGCGCGCTCAGACTCCAGACAGACCTGAGGTCGGAGGAGAGCCAGGTCCCCACGGAACCGGCCTCCGGTCAGAACCCTCCAGGACCGACACTGAAGACGCTCCCTCTCCAGTGCACCCCATCCCTCTCCTCACATGAAGAATTGCTGCAATCGCTGGTGATCGACGTGTGAAAGAACGAGCGAGCTCTCCGTGACCCCCCTCTCCCCGGAGGGGTTCCGATCCAACGCGCCCCCCCCCCACCCCCTCAGCATCCGACAGGGCGGCGAGGAAGTGTATCTGTCCCAGACGGACGGTTT
This sequence comes from Anguilla rostrata, assembly GCF_018555375.3. NCBI lineage: Eukaryota > Metazoa > Chordata > Actinopteri > Anguilliformes > Anguillidae > Anguilla > Anguilla rostrata. Next base: position 42,961,046 of record NC_057941.1, on the reverse strand, counting down.
CCCAAACATCCCGGTTTACTCGCGGACTTCCTAAAAACCCTCCAGGAACCCGCAGCTCTCGGTCCCGCGGGAGGGAAAACATTTTCGGAGGGATCGGGTTTCTGTTTGCTTTCTGAGGCTGGTTCAGCGATGATGAGCTCAGTCAGGAGAGGAAGAGGTTCGGGGACAGTCAGAAGAACACAGAGAGAGAGGGAGGGAGGGAGGGAGGAGAGAGAGAGGGAGGGAGGGGGGGAAAGAGAGAGAGAGAACGAGAGAGTGGCATGTTGGCGGAGTGCAGCGTCAGAACATTGGGTTTGAAAAGCCTGGCGCACACACCCTAATAGGATTAAACCCGGTGCGCGGTGCCAAAAGTCGGATGCCGGTGTGAGTTTAATAAGAGGTGCTGAGAGCGGGCCCCCCCCCCCTCTTTCTCTCCCCCCCAGCCGCGCCGTCGGAGGGGCCGCATCCATCCGAGCGGAGACGACGCGTCGTTTCTACTTCACATTTCATTGCTTTTATGAGCATAAATATTTCAGAAAGCATACATAGTGGATGAGGCGGGGGGGGGGGAGGGAAAAAAACACAAGCAACCCCCTGGTGCGTGAGCCACAGGCAGAATGGTACAGTCTGAAGAGAACTCCCCCCCCACCCACCCCTCCTCTGTAGTAATGTAGAGACCCACTAAGAAAACATTGCCGGACTGTATGTGGAAACAGACCGGACTGTCTGCCAGAGATCCGGCTAATCTCCAGCGCTGCCTCTGCTGGATGGATGTGGGGTCAGGGGAGTTCATACGGAAAGGAAGAAAAGGGACTGCTCTGCTGTCAGGGCTCGCCAAGAAGACAAAGAGACCCCCCCTTTCTCTCTGTCTCTCTCTTTCTCTCACTCCCTTTCTCTCTGTCTCTCTCTTTCTCTCACTCCCTTTCTCTCTGTCTCTCTCTTTCTCACACTCCCTTTCTCTCTGTCTCTCTCGTTCTCTCCCTTTCTCTCTGTCTCTCTTTTTCTCTCTCTCAGTTTCTGTCCCTGCCTCTCTCTGTCTTTCTCCCTCTTTCTCTCCCTCTCTGTCTCTATCTTTTTCTAAGTTTCTGTCTGTCTCTCTTTCTCTCTCTCTCTTTTTCTCCCTGTCTCTTTCACTCTCTCCCTCTCTCTCTTTCTCTCTCTCTCTCTCGTTCTCTCTCCCTGTCTCTCCCTCTCCCCCTCTCCCCCCCTCCTCCCCCTTCCTACCAGCAGAAGTTTGCGGAGGTGCCTCGTGAAGCCGCCAGTCCCTCGCTCGGCAAACGAGCGGCAGCTGCAGCCGGCGGTAGCCTTCCGTGTGGACTGGAGGCCACGCCCCTCCCGGCGTTACGACAGCCGCTGGGCTGATGAAGTGCCCGGCGCCGCGCTCGGCGTGCCACATTGTCGTCGGGGGCGGGAGGCGGGACCGCAGCGCAGCTCAGCTCAGCTCAGCCCAGCCCAGCCGAGTCCGCTGCTTGCTCAGTTCCCCGAGAAGGCAGGGATGCCTCCGGTCCGCTGACGACGGCCCCAGCGGACTACACCTCCATTGTCTTTCTGCTTCTTTCTTTTTTCTTTTCTTTTCTTTTCTTTTGTCGGTATGAGCTGTCTCCGGTTTCCTTGGATCTACGGGGCTTGATTGTTTACTCACCTGAGTGATAGGCTGCTTACTGGCTGCGGTCGATGGATTAAACTGCTCGCCGGTGGGAAAAAAAGAAAGAAAAGAAAAAAAAAAGAAAAGGAGGCTCGGAGGCTGACTGGAGACATGGGAAACCAAGCCGGGAGACTGGAGGAGCTGGAACAAGGTCTGCCCGTCTGTTACCGCTAACCTGCTGCACCGCTGTCTTTCCACAGGAGTCCAGAGTACACAAACGTGTTCCTGTTTCTCCCCCAACAGTCAGTGCCTTCTATTGTTATAGGACAGGTACACAGCGAGCTACTGGCTCAAAAAAGCTGAATTGGTCTCAGATGTTTGGGTTGTCATGTCACCTTTTCTGGAGTTGTAATGTCTGTAAGTGATCGTTTAATCATCTGTTGCTGTCCTGGAAGATTCAGTTTATTTATTTATTTAAAAAAAAAAGAAAAAAAAAAGCTCAGACTTGCGTTCTGTATGAACACTGTGCTGAGTGATTCGTTTTCAGGGTTGTGAGAGTGAGTTATAACCCCTAGGCTAAACATAGGAGACTGCATGGGGATGATTTACAGTCATCCTTTACTCCATACAGTTTACAACCTCTATTGCTGGACAGAGCTTCAAAGATTGTAATTAAACTGACAAGTATTTGTGGCGAGCGGTGTTTAGACTTGAAAAAGTGTTCACAGCGGGTTCTCTCTGAGACAGTGCGCAGAGGGAGATGGCATCGGGGTCCCCCGGTCCGCCAAAGCCCCAGGCGCCGCAGCGTCCATAGATACACTCCACAGCACATTTCCATTTAAAAGCCCCCCTTTTTAAAACCGGGAACCTCACACAGAGAAAAAGGGGGGAAACCATCAGTTCTCTCTCTCTCTCCCTCTGTCTATCTCCCCCCTCTCTCTGTCTCCCTCGCTCTCTGTCTATTTGTCTCTCTCTCTCTGTCTGTCTCTCTCTCTCTCCCCTCCTTTTTCTCTCACTCTCTCTTTCTCCCCCTCTCCCTCTCTCCCTCTGTCTCTCTCTTCCTCCCCTCCTCTGTCCCTCTTGCTCTCTGTCTGTTTGTCTCTCTCTCTGTCCCTCCTCTCTCTCTCTGTCTCTCTTTCTCCCCTCCTCTCTCTCTCTCCCTCTCTCTCTTGCTCTCTCTCTGTCTCTCTCTCTCTTCTCTCTCTCTCTGTCTCCCTCTGTCCCTCCTCTCTCTCTCTCTCTCTCTCTCTCTGTGCGCCTCGCCTCCTCTGAAAGAAGCGTGCTGCACATTGGATTCCGCCTCTTTTAAGTTCCTTTGTAAAGTTGATCTGTCAGCCCCGGGTCCCCCGGCTGAGCTCCTCTGTGCTCTGTACTACAGAAACCAGTCCAGCTGGGGGAGCTGATAATTCCCCCCCCCCGGGATGGAGATGGGGGGAGGGAGCGGACAGGAGGGAGGGGGAGGGGGAGGGGGGGGGGCGTTAATGCCCGTGGCGGGATGCAAGCCGGCGGAGGCTAGCGGGACCCTGTGTGAGCGGGCAGGATGGCGGGACGGCGGCCCTTCACAGCGCGGCCTTATCAGCTCAGAGCCGCTAAAGCTCGTCAGTCAGAGTGACGGCGCCGCGCCGCGCCCGCTGAGATCGGCTGAACCAGAGGCAGGCTGTGCCCAGCCAGCTGTGTGACATTTAGACACATGCGGGTTTAGGCCTGTCTGGCTCACAGTCCACGGGGCTGGACGTGTCGCACACACAGACGGGTTGCCAACGCTGCAGCGCATTATCTCATTTCTGAGAGTCACTGTTTCTCTGATGCATTCTTCTGCCATTTCAGAATGTCTCGCGATTTTATTTTGTTTTATTTAAAACATGGCAGCGCATTCGTTATGGGGCGTTTGCTGTGTGGAATTTGCATTCTGTTGTGGAGCCGTTTCTTGCTCTTTGATCATCCTTCTGTCCTTATTAAAAAAAGGGGTTTAGTTTCTCCAGTGGAAATGCCCTTGGACAGCCAAGATCAAAACCTGGAACGAGAGGCGGAAGGCTATTGCTATTGGGCTGCAGATGAGTGTACGTTCAGGCTGATGCAGCGCTTCCATTAACAAGCCAAATTATAAATTATTTCTAAGCAGCTGGAAGAAATCACCGGGCTCTGCCACAATTATCCGAATATTCCGTCATTTCCTATTGTCAGTGGCCAGCTGTGTTACAGAGCGAGGGCCGGTCGGACTCCTAACGGGGTTTAGCTTCGGTATCCACCTGCATGCCAGCTGTCACCTCCGATGTGCTGACATCGCTTCTCAGCGCTGAGCGGTATTGACGGCCCTCGCGGCCGGCTGCCAGAGCCCTTTCGCCGCTGTGCGTTCTTCAGCAAAGGTGCGGAATGAGAATTACCGGCTAAAAGTTCGTAACTGAAATTTTTTTTGTCTTTCTCCCCTGCCCAGTAGCCTAGGTGTGTCGTATATCTGTCCACACCTGTATTCAGTCGGCGTGAAAAATATCACGCCAGTTCTTCATCACGGTCCGTTAAACCTGTGGATTGTCACGTGATTCTCTCTTTATTCTCTCTCACCACTTAAGCCGCTGTATGCGCAGCTGCATTCCATATTATGTCAGATGCTCTCGCTTGCAAACCGTCGATCGATCGGTCTATGAATAATATGATACTTCCACTGCTGATTCCTTTGAATAAGCACGGGGCGATGGAATGACAATTGATTATTAAATTGGTTTCTCCTCGTTGCTGTCTCTACTTCATGATAGTGTAATGAATACCCTGGTGATGAACACCATCAACAAGATGAGGAAATAGATTAGGTTTTGATAATTAGAAAAAAAAACGTAACCTCTTCAAAATCCCCTCAGAATACTGCTCGCTTTAAAATCAATATTGAGAACAGAATTCTCGTTTCATAAAATCGTATGTTTTGATTCATAACATGTTGAGTTTATAATGCTCAGGGATCCCTATGTACATTCAAAGGGCCGACTGCATTTCTGACCCAGGTGTGGGTAATGTGGTTTTATGCTGTAAATGTGGCTTTACAGTGATATACACAGATGGACTGCACACGTTCACTGGAATACTGAAGCAGATCAAGATCCTCCACAGATGTTTTACTTGTTCCTCATGTTTTGCCTATTACAGACTCATGTGTGCTTGGTATACTGGTATTTATCATTCGCAAGGGAGTGGGTAATTTAATCTCTCTAACTTGCTGCTGCCAGCAATAAGATTTCTTGCATCAGACTCCAGTTTTGCTAAACAGGCTGCTCTCTTCTGCTCTCCCCATAAGTCCCCCGTCATGTTTTTATCTTTACCGAAGAGATTTGGCCCAGTTTAGCTTGAATGTACACATACTGTGCTGTGTGCAGGAGACAGGCACGCCGGCAATATCAGGCCATTTTTACTTCTGTTTTATTAGTGTCAGAAGTGAGCTAGTTTCCCATTCAGCCAGCAGACTATACTGTCCAAAATCTATACTGTAGCGTAAAAGGTTCATTCAGACAAAAACCCATGGCAATGGCATTCAACATGACAGCCTGAGCTCCACTGGCAGAAAGATCGACCACGCTTCCCTTCCCTTTCAGCTGTGGTATAAAAAACTACTCAGACTTTTCTTATTTTGGTTGGATCGCAACAGCGGGGCCAGCCCTACAAACACGAACGTCTGTGACTGACTGACTGACTGAGTGATGAAGTTACACCATTGGTCGGCCGGATCACGTGTGTTAGGTCCAGCCATATACTAGGTTTTAACCTGGTCTTGTTAATTTGAACTTTATTTAACCAGGGTAGGCACACTGAGATTGACATCTCCTTTGCAAGTGAGCCATGGACACTACATGTCTTTGGACTGTGGGGGGAAATCGGAGTACCCAGAGGAAACCCAACGAACTCCATGCAGTTAGGATCCAGTTGGCCAGGCCTCAAAACCCGGAACCTAATTCTGGCCCAAGGCGTCTGTGCTAACCGCTGCCCCTCCGTGGCCCACCAATGTTGGGCATGGCCCCCACACTGCCCGGCAGACGCCCAAGATGATCTGAGCGGTAAAATATGGTTTTGCGCGGGGCCTATTTTCGGCACCTCGCCCCCCGGCGGTCGTCTGGAGCCGCAGAGAGGGAGGGAGGGACCCCGGGCCCCGGGCGAGGTGGGGGAACGAGCCGGGTCTCTTCGTGCTCTAATAAGGGCAGCGGGAATGCGATTGGCCCTCACTCTCTGAGCGTGACTGAAATGCTTTCAGGATCAGTCACGCTGGAGAGGATGCCAGTGAGTCAGAAAACAAGGGCAGGGGGGGGCGATAGCACATTGTTTCGTTGATAGCACACGGTGTTCTGTCCCGTAACCTGTCCTGCCCTACTGAGCCTGTCTCACACCTGTGGCTACTGAACAAGGAGAGGAACAATATCAGCCATTTACCTTTCTTATACGTCTTGGTCCCTCATTTACTGGTTAACAGCCTGTCCTAACATGCTGCTGCTTGTTATTTTACAGTTATATCTGTTTGAGTAGAAGAAGGAGAAGAAGATATACTTTATTGATCCCCGTGGGGAACTTTTTCCTCTGCATTTGACCCATCCTTAGTGTCCTAGGAGCAGTGGGCAGCTGCCTCTCTGGTGCTGGGCCCGGGGGCCAACTGCAGTTCTGAGGCAAGTGCCTTGGTGAAGGGCACCTGCAGGAGCGCACCTAACATGCATGTAGCTATTCTGCATTAAGTTAAAATAATTCATGATTAAAATTAAAAGAAGAAAATGGTCTTAATGGTTACCTGGTGGGAAACCGATGAAAGCGATGTGTGATTTGTGTGTTTTTCCAACTCGAGGCAGAATGTAAACAGAGGCCTGTGATGGGCGTGGTCACCCGCCAGAGGATGCTGACGCGCGCGTGCGGGTGACTCGTTTCCTCGCCCCCGGCAACAGCAGTCTGCTCAGAACGCCCGGAGGCACGGCCGGGAAGTCCAGCGACGCTCCGCCTTCACGCTAAGACAAATGGCGCAAGAACGGGGTGGGGGGGGGGGGGGGGCAGGGGAAGCTCATCGAAAATCTCATTCCGAGGAAACGCTACCGGAGATCCCAAAAAAAAAAAAAAATGATACAGATCGAGCGCAAAAAAAAAAAAGCTGCTGGGGCACAGCCTTGGGTTAATATTAGCAGGGAGCCTATCAGGAGCCGCTTGGCTTGCGGTTGAGGTGTGTCTTGTTTAGAGTGGTTTCGCGTCCTGGTGGAGCCGCTAGCCGTGACCGAGCGGTTGCGTGACTCGCCACCGTTCTCACGCAGACGTTAAAAAAAAAAGGTCCGGTTGTTTCCCCTCCGGGCCCCTGCGCCGTCCGAGCCCCGGGGGCAGGCTGTCTGTTTGCCTTGGTCTTCTGCTCGGGACACGACAGCTTCCCGCCGGGTCACCTGACCACCAGATTATTTTCTCACCAAATATGGAAATGCCTCATTATATTGATCTGACCAAAAAAGAAAAAAAAAGAAAAAGCTATTCCAGTTAGCGCCTCCCAAAAGCGGTGTGAAATTCTTTGCTTTGCTCAACGCTGATAACAGGGCTGTAATTTATGTGGGTTTATGAGCTTGGTAAACTGGCAGCTTTAAATGGGGTGTGTCCTCAGCTATGTCAGCTAACTGTTTGCTTTCGTGACTTGATAAGCATGGCTTTGGATTTCCTCAGAAGTCACCTAGGGTTGTTCTCCATAAAACTGTCAACGGTTTACCTGTGATCATCTCCCATGGTGTTTTACAGTTGAAAATAAAGTTTAACTTCTAAACCAAGTATACACCACCACTACCCTGCCCACTTCCGTCTCCACCTGCCGCTCCCCACCACCGCCACCCGGCCCCGCCCATCATCTGAGCCGCTACCTCAGGATTGTCATTTAGCTGCCACTAATTTGATCAACGCGAACATTGACTGACTGACCGTGTTGGTCACCAAGCTACACCCTGAGCCGACCAGAGGAGGATGGGTTCCCCCCCTTGAGCCTGGTTCCTTCCAAGGTTTCTTCCCATCTGCCACAGGAATTTTTTTATTGCTATTGTTGTCTTAGGCTTGCTCCGGTGGGGGTTTAGGCCAGGGTTGTCTTATGAAGAGCATTGTGAGAATTGTTCGTGAAATGCGCTCTATAAATATATTTTTGATTTGATTTGATACAGTCATTTCGACACTTCAAAACTTGTTTTAATAATTTTAGAGTACAGCTTGAACTCCAGGTGACCTATGACACAGACCTACCAAGCACTGGACTTCCTCATTTCTCCTCAATGGAGGAAAACCCACGTGGCACAACTCCTCCAGCTGTATGCTGTAGGCCCCGTTGTTACCCAGACTGCACGTCTGGCCTGTATTGTTCTTGGTTCTTGTTTTCAGTCACTGTACCATCAGTTCCTTCCCTCTTTTCTGTGCAGGGGAATAATGGCAGTTATTCAGCATCGAGCTTAGCTCTCACTGAAACACTGTTGGTAGATACGGACCATGGATCGACACCATAAAGGTCTGGCTGTTAGTTAGTATTGCGCCAGGGTTATTGTTGTTGTAGGTTGAGAACTCATCGTTCAGCTGTTGCAAATACCCAGACAGGGCTCCTCATACCCAGACAGGGTTTCTGTGCTAACATGTAGCCTTCGGTGACTATGGAGTGCTTTAGTGATGTACGCATCCTACTTTTTATTTTTTATATTTTTCTAAATTAATGGACAGATTTATTGCGTGTGATTATTTGTTTTATTTATGTGTATCCATCTTGAATTAAAAAAATATTCTACTTTCACCTGTTTCAAGACCACACATCCTCTGATGTCACATTAAGACCACACCCTCATGTTAAGACCACAGATCTCAAAGAGAGACCATTATACTTAAGGATGTAAGAGTTGGATTAGGATTTTTATCTGACTTGTATCATGAGCTGGAAATCGTGCATTCATAGACAATAACAAGGTTGTTCCTTTCATTTTGATGAAGAACTCCTGCGGCTGTTTGGGACGGACAGGATCTTTCTCTGGGGTCTTAATTTTGTCATGCGGGGCTTAATTGAAGCATTTCGTCGGTAAACACTGTCATCTGATTTTCCTTTGCTTTGATCTGTTCTCCGGGATCACCCTTCACCCTTTTAGGGAAGAATAAATCAGGTGATTTCTCTGGTAATGCAGCAATAGCACTGGTGTTTTGCAGAGATAAGTCACTCATAGTGGAATCCTCTCTCAAAATGATAGACATTAAAATATCTCAAAGTGATAGACATTCATATATCTGTTATATCTCAAAATGATAGACATTCATATATCTGTTGTATCTCAAAATGATAGACATTCATATATCTGTTGTATCTCAAAATGATAGACATTCATATATCTGTTATATCTCAAAGTGATAGACATTCATATATCTGTTACATCTCAAAGTGATAGACATTCATATATCTGTTATATCTCAAAGTGATAGACATTCATATATCTGTTATATCTCAAAATGATAGACATTCATATATCTGTTATATCTCAAAGTGATAGACATTCATATATCTGTTATATCTCAAAGTGATAGACATTCATATATCTGTTATATCTCAAAGTGATACACATTCATATATCTGATATGTCAAAAAGGGGCAGAGCCCTTGGGCTGTTGAAGTCCAGGTTTGACACAGTGCTAGATACTCTCTATAATCTGTACTATGTCAGTGATGAGCCTAGATGGGCTGAATGGCCAGTTCTTGTCATTATGCATTTATTTCTTGCAGTGACATAGCATTGATATTGTTAACCTGAGAATTCCATCACTGAACGTGGTTCAGTTCAGTAATTTAAATAGTGTACAGAACTAAAGAAGAAAGAAGACTGTGTATTAACTTCTCTTAACATGTCCAGTCACGAGGCCAGCTAAGAGGAAAGAGTGCATTTTCTTCTTTATCATCAACAGTTACCGGCATAAGTGACCTAAAAATGACTCAGTTTCCCATTAAGCGACAAGCCCAAAGAATAAAAAATGACTTATCAGATACGTGTGCGTCGGGCATTAAGATTCAAGACGTGCATCTTAAATTATTGAGTGGTTATCTCAGTTTGAGTTTGTGCGGTATGAAGATGAGAATCTCTGAGGAACAGAATCCCTCTTCTGCTGGCCTCTGATTTTGCGCAGCGCAGCGCCGGGAGCTGAGTAATCAGGTAATGGCCTCCGAGCCGTGTGCACTTCCTCAGGAGTCACGAGTCAAAACGTCGGGCCGTCCCGTGAGCGAGTCGGGCCCCTTTCGATCAGAGCCACGGCCCTTCCTCTCTCACGCTGATTTACCGCTTCAATTTCGCTTAGTGCGCTCGCTCTTGCGCGTGTGACGTTCCGTCTTATTTATACGCGGCTTTCTTGGATCTTCCAGGACGCAGTTTTTTAATCTCGAAAGACAGGGCTGACGTCACACGCCCAGCCGTGCGCTGCCTGCCCAGGGGAGTAAGAGCCTGGCGTTTCCCCCATACGCCACGACTGCTGCTCCTTGATTGGGACCAGGGTTCGCACCGGCTCAAATAATGCGGGCCAGACTTTGATTTCTTTGCTCTCTTTGTTGCATGAAAATCTTTTCACCATTCCTTTTCCTCCTTAATTTGCTCTCCCCAACCCCCCCCCTTGGGTACGAAGCACTGCAGTGCAAGCGCCCTGTGATGCACGTAGCTGCAAGCCAAAGCTGTTCTACACCTAACAGCCCTCACAGTACTACAGGGGAGCTAGCGCCAGCTGTACCCCAAGGCACTGATTAAATATGCCTCCCTCACGCCTGGTTGAGCAAAGCCTGTCGTGTCTTGCAACAAATCACAGAGTGACTGGAATTCAATCAACATTATGTCCTTAACTTTAACACTTCAAAGCTTCAAATGCAAATTTCTATTTTTTTTCCTTGACAAACACAGCAATCGCTAAAAATAACTCGCCAAACTGAGTTTATGAAGAAATAGTGTAGTGCTTGCGTTTACTTGTAAGTCAATGTTAAAGACTGCCGTTGGCTGAATACAGGCCTACGAGGGGCTCGGCCTGTGCTTGTGGTGCCCACCTTTACCGACCGGGCCCGCTCAGAAGCCCTCGTTGCATTCTTTCAAAATAAAAAACGAATACGCCTTCAGTTAGCGGTCTGAGCAGAGACGAACGGGTTCAGTGCGCACTGGCAGGAGCTGCCGCAGATGCTACGTGAGCCCGGCGGTTACCGCTGCTTCAGATCCGCGGCCGAGGGCTGGGGTTCGGTTTCCACGATAACGGCCAGATAGGCTTGGCAGCGGCGCGCTACGTTTTCGCGAAACCTCCAGAACAAGGAGGGTCCTGTTTGCTTTAAGGCCCTGCAAATCAGACACCGGACTCTCTCCCGAGTGCATGCGCCCACCGAGATCCTCAGGGGCAGTCCTCCCCTGAGTCGAGAACACTCGAACGGTTAAATTAGAGCAGCAGACCTCCTCTGTGTGTTCACCAATCCCTCCTGTTTCTCTGTGATTTACGCGTACTGCTCATCCGCTGTTGGAACCCCAAAGCGATTACGCTACACAAATCAGTACCTCGCACAGCAAGTGCTTCCGAAGTTAGCGTTGCTTAAAGGAGACAGGAAGCTTTTTAAATCCCCTTGTAATGCTTCGGCATGTCTTTACGCCCCGCTGTAGTCATAAAATGTATCGGATAACTCAGGCTTTAAATCAGCACCGGGTCAATAGAATATGCAGATCCACACAGTAGAGATGAATTCCCTTATGATGTCATTTCCTCCCTATAGCCGATACTTTAGCTTTTCACAGAGGCCCAAACAGTCATTTAGCGAGCGAAAGCAAAGAAGAGGCCTACATTTCCTCTACAGGACCACTGAGGACTATCCGAGGATGATAAAGGGGGGAATCTGAATGTAGGGCCAATTTCAGGGGGAAAGAATGTTTGGCAAAAACTTAATCAGCGTGGTTTCTGGGAACGGAATCCACGACAGCTCAAATGTTATCCTGCAGCGTGTCCTCACTTGAGGGGGGGCGAGACCTTTGGTTGCGGTTGGTTTCCTGTGCGGTTCTGGGGTGATCACGTCCTCTCTGATTCAGGGGGAAGGATTGCGCTTTTAGTGCTCCTCCCGGACTCCGGCGGGGCCGCGACGGCTTCCCCGATTCGAGCCGCTCCGAGCGTCGCCATGCCGACGCGGATGGAAACTCCCGCTCATCCTCCCTCGCCGCTGGACGAGGAACGTCGCGCCGCCCGTGCGCGGAAAAGGGCCGTTCGCGTCCCGATCCCGGCCAATGGGAGGACAACAGGAAATGCTCAGAGAGTCTCTCTCTATCTCTCGGGTAGAAGGGCTGACGTTGTTTGTCTGTACGCACTGTCCACTCGACTGGAAAACACTCGAAACGCTGGGCGACTCGGGCGGGGGGGAAACTCTTTGTGGCGCTGGGGCGGGGCGGCGCTCCGCTGTCCTCCCTTTCCTTCCCCTGTCGGACACCCGAAACGCGGGCAGCCTGGCGGTCCCTTCCCGCGCGTCACCCCACCGCACTAAATCACCGACGGCAAACTTCATACGGCGCGGAGAACCAGCCCAACCGGGATTTAGACCTCCATGTGCATTTATGTCTCCTGCTAGATTTATTTAACTGAGAGTAAATCCTTAAAAAAAACAATTTAGCAGGTATTCCAGGTCATGATATTAAAGGCAGTAAATCTGAGAATAATACAGTGGTAATTTATTCTGTGGACTAGATCTTTCCTCTTATAATCAACTACATTCACATGGAATTAATTGGAATTCAATTAGATTACAGATGAGAAGTTGCAGTTAAGGCCAGTTGGGCCACGCCTCACGGTTTTCATTAATAATCACCTACCGATCCTCCTCATTAATAATAACCTACCGATCCTCCTCGTTAATAATCCTTGTCATATCTGCGTGGCGACGTTTAGAGCTAACTGCAGAGCGCGAGCAAGCGGGGTAAAAACAAAACGATGCTCTCACAACTCATAAAACAGATTGCTTCATATATTTCTGCGCAAAAGCTTTGCCGCGCTGTGGTCCTGAGGTACTAAAACCCCACAGAGGACTTCCACGAGGAAGGGGGGGGAAAGAAAATTTTTCTTTTGCGTGCCTGAAAGCGGATTTATGAAAGGCGTCGGCATACGGCTCGGCCTGCGGGAGCCGCCAGCGGATTGGCCGGTTTTACGGGGACACCTTTGGAGAGCTTTCAGACCCCCCCCCCGTCCGGCCGGGCGCTTGATTTACAGCGTCCCGGCAACGCCGCTCCACAGAACCCATTCAGCGGGAGCCCCGAGCCGGGGGCCGGGGGCCGGGGGCCACGTCCGTGACGAGAGCGCCGTCGGCGAAGGACGTGTTTAAATCGAGCCAGAGACACCCTCCATCGCTCCTAAGAACAGAGGGCCCCGTCTGTCGGAGGCCAGCGCGGGTCACGGGCGACATCTCCGAAGGCAGGAAGCGTTTGTCCGCCGGCTTATAAGAAGATCCTGTGTGTTCGCGGGTGGTTATGGAGCATGCCAACACGAGCTGCCTTTGAGAGTAATAGCAGTGCCTTGTATAGATGGTGGGTGTGAATAGCTGGGGTAGTGAATGGGCAAATGTGCTCTATTTATATGGAAATGCACTGTTGCATTACCTGCAGGCGATTCAAATGGGAGCGTAGTTCTCTTACAATCAGTTAGGCTGCATCGAGACCATAAACATACGGGGCACATAAAAGCGTTTTTCATAAGAACTCTGAATCGCATTAAATCGCATTAACGGCGGGGAGGACATCTTGCCAGGAGATTTTATCAGGGTCAATCTGTATAACATACAGGCGTTACTGCACACGCCCGCGACTTCCACGCGCTGGCATTTATCATTTGATTGGCCGACGCGCCATCGGTTATCCTTATATGGTAATCCCTCCGACAGGTCTGTGGGATTATGGGAAGGGGAGGGGGGGGGGGAGAGGCTGTGATCCTCCGCCGCCCCGCGCCCGCTTCCCCGCCGGCGGGACGAGCTGTCATCGAGCCGTCGCTATCTCGTCGCTCGGCGGCGGGGGGCTGATCCCGGGCCCCGGGGCCTATCGCACCCAGCAGCCGCCGCCATCCCGCCGATCCGCCGAGCCGTCGCCTCCGGCTCGCGGGCGAGGCCCAACCCCTCCGCTCGCCTCTGACGGGCATCGCAGCAGGGGGTCTGCGGCTAACGCTAAACCTTCTCACAGTGTCACCGCAATGTCATGCCGCCACGTGGCAGCTGCATCGCGAGAAGGTTTTGTGATAGCTGGTTTTGCTGGATAGCTGGTCTTTTCTTCATAGATAAACTTAAAATGCATTGGAAATAAAATATGTCTACTCTTTTCCCACAATATATGGACAAATACACAAGTTATTGCTGCTTTCAGATATTTGGATTATTTAAAAACAAGCATCGCTGATATATGTATTTATAATTATATTTCAGTCCAGTATATTGCAGTATGTTTCATGTTCTTAAGGGTTGTGGCCGTGTGGGGTGAAGGTGTGCTTTGGGGTACGTCAGGGGCGCAGATCAGTGGTTTGAAACATCCATGGTGACCGAAGGGCCCCTGGAATGCCTCATCTCCCTCTCTGAAAGCCGAGCAGTGATTCAGTGTTCAAGCACGC